>NC_056508.1:1814927-1816299 GCF_014905685.2 Nematolebias whitei | reverse complement strand
CCCCCCCCCCATCAACAGTCCCACCCCCCCATGGCACAGGCCCCAAAGCCTACCAACGCACCGAAGGCCCCAAGGCCAGGGCCGGGCGCCGGCGCACCCGCCGGCCCAAGAACCCGGCAACATACTTGTCAAGGCCCGAGATCCCCGGACCAAGCCGGGAACACCGCCCAGGAGTGATACCACCCCAGAACCCGCGCCCGCATCCACCCCAAACCCACTGTTGTGGCTTGCTGCCACGATCGTGTTCAAAACAGCTGAGACGGTCACCTTAGTTCAAAAGATTTATTTGACAAACAGGAGTTACAGGTATTCAGAGACAAACAATTACATTTGTAAAATATATGCATATATTTGGAGCATTAAAGAACAAACCGTCTCGGTCTGCGCTTCCCCGGAAATGCTCGCTGGGCGTGTGTCATTTCCGGCTTTTATCAAAGCTTGAGAAGTCTAGCTTTCTGATTAGTTTAGACAAAAAGGTTGCCATGGATACTGTGCTCCTCTGGCTCTGCCAAGGACATTAAGGTCCACATTCCATAGATAAGGATTTTTATGGCTCACTGAAATCGGTTCTTTGTTTTAGCTCTGTTTCAGTTTAACTTGATTATACCTTAGTGATACCAAATGATTTTGAGTTAAAGTTATTTTCTTCTAGGAATAATTAATAACTATTAATTATTAACTAACTCGTGTTTATGTGTTCTTAATTGATCCCTCTTATTATACTTGTGTTTTAGTTCAGTTTAAGTCACCCTGCCCCCACATCTAGTAACATTCTCTTGTCCTGTATCAGACAATGATTAAACGATTAAATGTTAATTGTTATTATCAAAAGGACCTGAGGGATTTTACTTAGTCAAACTATATTAAGTCTAAATTAAAGAAATGTGTTCTAGGTTTTATTTATGTTAATCAGTCTGCTATCTGGCATGATTTGATTGCTTGTAATATATCAAATGTGAACTTGTAAAATTATCATTAGCTAACATAAGATTATATGTAAAGGTAAAATAGTTAGAATTAGTAAACATTTTCTATAAATATAGTTCAACCCTGGAAGAAAGACACACACACACTTTGTATAACATGACATTTGAATGCTTGATAGGAAATATAAAAAGGTATAAAAATATGAAATCCAACAGGAGTGATACCACCCCAGAACCCACGCCCGCGTCCACCCCAAACCCACCCAGGGACAGCCAGGTCACCAGGCCAGTAACCCATGTACGCCGGTACAGACCGCCCAGAAGCCTGCATGCAGCCAGCACAGGCCATCACCCAGAACCACCAGAGCCACCTCCCCAGTCGGGCGCCACCGCTCCAGGCCCATGACCCCCCCCCCCCCCCCCCCCCCCCCCCCCCCCCCCCCCCC
>NC_056508.1:1793986-1814827 GCF_014905685.2 Nematolebias whitei | reverse complement strand
ATATACAGTATGTATATGTATATGTGTACATATATGTTTATGTATACTGTATATGTGTTTTTTTAAATGAAATGAATAAAATAATATTATTATTATTATTATTATCAACTGTTGACGTCTTCTGAATTTGTTGATAAACCAGAAAACCGTAGATTCTAAAAAGCAGAAATTCCACAATCATAAATCCAATTATGTATGCGTCTTTTAAGTTCTCAATGGACAATACAGAGAGGCACACCATCTTCCAATGGCCCCAGCAATCCATGGTGTATCCCAAAGCAAATGTCCATTTAGGGCGTGAAGGCTCTCCATCTCCGTGTTCTCATTGAGAAAATTTTATCAATTGCATTGAGAGACCAGCTGACCAAATCCATGATTAACAGTTTAGAAGATATGTAGAGAGAGGCTTTGAAAAAGGTTCACAGGACAAGAGAGCAAAAAGCAGGAGGGAGACAGGAGTGGGTGAAGTGACCGTCTTCGTTGAGAGCAAAGGAGAGAACAAGCAAGTTACTATCGGCAATGCGAACCAAACTATTGCACCACTTGTATAGGGTCAGAACAGCCTGTAACAACGGGCCCCCAATTCCTTGACTTGGAGCGCCCCCCCCCCCCCCCCCCCCACACACACACACACACACACAGTGCACCTCAAGAAACATGGTCAAAAGCCTTCTACAAGTCCTTAAAGCACATATAAACTGGATGGGCAGACTCCCATGACCCCTCGAGAACCCTAGTGAGGGTAATGAACTGATCCAGTTTTCTACGGCCAGGATGGAACCTGCATTGTTCCTCCTGGATCCAAGGTTCAACCAACAATCTGACTTGCTTCTCCAGTACCACCGACTAGACCTTACCAGCAAGGTTAAGGAGTTTTTCTTTTCCACTGTTGCCATTGTGCTTGCTCAGGATGTGAGACAAAGCCAAGATTCAACATGTCTTTTGGCTTCCTTAAATAAAGAACTTTACTAATTGGCTTTTCTATGTATGTGAATGTTCCTGTAAAGTGCCCTGAGACAACTTTGTTGTGATTTGGGGCTATATAAATATACTGAATTTAATTAAATTATGCCCCTATAATTGAAGCACACCCTCCACTACCACTGTTTGAAGAGGGGAAACATAACCCCAGTCTGTCAATCCACTGACACTGCCCCAATGTCCACGCAATGTTGCAAAGGTGTGTCAACCAAGATAGCCCCATAACATCCAGAACCTTAAGGAAATCAGGGTGAATCTCATCCATTCCTGGAACCTTTCCACCTCAGCGTTTTTTAACTACCTCGGGGACTTCAGCCACGGTTATGGAAAAACCAACCCCTAAGACCCCCTACTCAGCTTCCTTCATGGAAGACGTGCCAGTGGGATTGAGAAGGTCCAAGAATTATTCCATCCACCTCCCAACGACATCAGTGGTTGAGGTCAACAGCACTACACCTTCACTGAAAACAGCATTAGTAAAATGATGTCTTTATCCAAGGCCTCATCAAACTCCACCCACATCTGAGCTTTTGCCTGAGCAACAGCCAAGGCTGCAGACCATTTGGCTCTCCCATACTCCTCAGCTGCGTCCGAAGTCCCACCAGCCAACAAGGCCTGATAGGACTCCTTCTTCAGCTTGAAAGTCTCCCTAACCCGAGGTGGCCACCACCAAGTTTGAGGATGACCACCAGAAGAAGCACCAACAACTAGTACTGTCCCAATAGCAGTACTGGTATCAGTATCGAGCCTGATACCAGCATTTTTACAAGTAGTCATACTCGTTTAAAATGCCACAATACCTGGAACTGATACTACCACTGGGTGGCGCCATTCGCTGCACAAGTGACCTAAGGTTAAAAAAAATGTCTGTATTTTGGAGATATTTTAAGATAAATACAGAGGATATTAAAAAGTAGATTCTCTGCTGTGCTCAGCTAAACTGTCCAGGAGTGTATCTGAAGTGGTTTCTGTCAGACTGTTGGACATTTTAAACACGCCACCTTAACTTAGCTTAGCCTGGAAGCTATTCAGCTGCAGCTTAACCAGCCCACAAGAAGACTCCATCAGGATCCATTTGGACCAAGGCCCCTCCTTTGAAAGTCAGCTTATAAGTGAACTGTTGAAAGTTGCAGGTGTAAGGAAATCCCATACAACCCCGTACCATCCAATGGGCAATGGCAGCATGGAACGCTTCAATAGAACACTGGGAAACAGAACATTGGGAAACACGACAAGAGCCCTCCTGCCTGATGCAAAGCTGAATTGGTCAAAACAACTCCAGACGTTGACCTTCATGTACAACTGCACAGTCAACAAGACTACAGGTTATGACACTTTTTATTTGATGTAAGGGAGAGTGCCATGCCTCCCCGTCGGCTATCTTTTTAAGAACATTCTTAGAGATCCTGAAATCACTTATGATGACAAGTATGTGCAGTCTCTAACTAAAAACCTTCAGGATGCCATAGTCATAGCTCAGAGTCATGGAACAACAACAACCCTAACCCTAACCCTGGTCTCTACAACCGTCGCAAAATGGGAAAACCTATTGGTGTTGTTGTGTCCTAGTCTCAAACAAGCATGACTGCTGACTGTTGGAAATCTAGTTTTATGGATGTGAATCCTACAACCCACACATATTGGATAAAACACCCCAACACCGGACATGTCCGAGTTGTGCATCGTAACCTTTTGATAGTTGTGAACATTTTACCCCTTAATACATCTAGTCTGTCTGTCAACTGTTGACTATTCCACCTTAACACCTAAAAGCTCTGATGTTGCTACTGCTTCAGTTGGTCTGGAATCAGTCATTGAAAACGATTCAAGAATCAGAACACAAGAGTGGATCAGCTCCCTAAATGATCCAAAAAAGTTCAATCTGGTCCTCTGGACATTCAAAAAAACAAAAAACAAAACAAAGCAAAAAAATATAGAAACGTTTCATCTCTCATCTGAGAGACTTCCTCAGTCTGAGGTGCTGTATACAGCTCAGTCTCTTAAATAGCACCTTCTCAGAGTGGATCAACCAGTTTTGCTGCTGACAACCAAAACCAACTGATCACATGCTCAAGAAGGGCCATCAGCCTAACAATGTATCATTAGCACCCTGATGGCTGTTTACTATTCACAATATGATGTGTCTCGTAATGTTGCTCATGTGAACGGCTCTGTTGGAGATGTCTCTGAAGTAGAGGCAGATAAGAAAACTCTATTGTCCCCTAGTGAGATGGACTGTGATTATAATCCTTCACATGCTACTTCGGTTGATACAAAGAGTGTTCGCTCACACGCTTCACTGGTTGCTCAGTCTGTTATTGACTTTGACACTGTCCACACAGTCAGAACCTGTGTTGGTAGGATAATCAAGTCAGTCCATAGGCTGAACCAGGTGATGACCAACATAGCGGTTAGTAATGATTCTAGTCAGCTTATTGATAGAGTTTCTAACTCAGTTTTGCAGATGTTCCAATATAGACATTTACAATAATATGCTCTTTTTGTAGTCTAGTTGTCCCTTGTTCTGGTTTTTTTTTGGTAGTAATGTATGTCACTGGGGAGCACGGTGGCGCAACTGGTAGAGCTGTTGCCTCTCAGTGAGCAGATCCTTGGTTCAAACACCGGTCTAGGGGCCTTTCTGGGTGGAGTTTGCATGTTCTCTCCGTGCATGCGTGGGTTTTCTCCGGGTACTCCGGTTTCCTCCCACAGACCAAAAACATGCATGTTAGGCTGATTGGTAACTCTAAATTGTCCCTAGGTGTGAGTGAGAGTGAATGGTTGTTTGTCTCGTTTGTCTCTATGTGACCCTGTGATGGATTTGCGACCCATCCAGGGTGTACCCCGCCCCTCGCACAGTGATTGCTGGACATGGGCACCGGCGACCCCCATGACCCAAAATGGAATAAGCGGGTATAGATAATGGATGGATGGATGTCACCATAGCTTGGTCGAAGTTCGTGTTTATGGACCTCTTTTTGTTTTGGACATGGGTTATGTGGGATGTAAGCTGCATCCTGCTTCCAGGAGCTGGTAGGGAATACACCATTTCCTTGCCACTTCATCCTTTTTAGAGGATACTGTTTCAGTTGGACTGTGTATATCCATGTTATGTAAGGTTTTCTGTTTTGGTGATGGTTTTTGCACTTTAATCATTTTGGGTGAATTTCAACAGTGGTAGGTGTAACAGAGATGAGAAAGTTTAATGAATTTCACCAAAACTGATGTGCAGTTATTAGTTCTCTGGAGCCACCTACTTGTAGTTTGGCACAGTTGCATGCAAAGGGTCCTTCAGGCACGTGCACCACTCTCACAGCAAAACGATAATGGAAGCTGGTGGTGGTAGGTGCAAGCAGAACCACTCTAAACTCAACATTAGTTTAAAGCCATATTTATGCTGAATTAACTAACTCATAAAACCTGTCACAGTTGTATGAGCACTGTTAGTATATTTAGTGAAGGTTTTGCCGTGTTTGTGTCAAAATATCGACTTTATTAATAAGATTCACTCCAGTTATCATGATAAGCTAACAGAAGCTAACCGCTCACTAGTCGTTTTTCTGATAGTAATAGGTTCTTTATCTTTTTGTCCTGAACAGATCCAAGCATGCAACTGTCGCACACATACTGACGGAATATTTTGTTCTGTTTATTATACTAGGTAGGCTCAAATGTTTATGAATATATAAAAAAATATTTAAAAAATGTTTTACTGTTATAAGTCAAAAGTCAAAGTCAAAGTTTCTTTATTTTTCATCTGCACCATGTGCGGTACATGTGGTGGAACAAAATTGTGTACACAGGGTCCCAGTTACAACCAACAAAAGTATACATTTTATAAAAAACCAGTAATAAGATCTAAGATATGAACTAAGAAATATGCTAGACTAAGAATATGCTAAGCACTAAGGATCCTACCCACCCCCCGAAATCAGGCCTTGCCCTTGTTAGTCCCGAACCACTCATCAGCCGATGTTTCCAAGCTCAGGATGTCATTGTCATTGCTCAGCTCACTCTCGCTCCGATGAGACGGTTTAGGATTCTCAGTGTCACTGGATTGGGGACTTTCAGCTTCATCTTCAGAGATGTCCCACACATCCATTAAGGACATGCCACTCATGTCGACGTCCTCCATGCGTTCTTTGGCAGGCAATGTGGCGATTGGTTGAGGGCTCTTTACTCCAGTGAGAGGCCCACGCTTCTTAGGCTCGTGTGAAGGCTGAAACGTGTTTTCCTTCACTTCCTGTTCCAATTTCTCCAGGGGGCAGCTTGATGCTGGTGGTGCCGGAGGGGTCACTGGTTCAATGGAGCACTACTCAAATGCTGATGGGTGTTGATCACCACTGTCATTCCTTCTCTCATGTGGGTGCTCCATCATGGGTGCCTGAGGAACAGTAGTAGGTTCACCAAGGGTCGGTGTATCACTCAGAGAGGCCAGAAGATTAGTGGCTGCTGTCGGTGTCTCTTCTTGCAGGCAAGGAGGGGTCACTGTTCTGGTCCCACCAGGTGTCAAGGTAGCTCTCCAAGGCGTGCAGAGTGGGTCGTTCTAATGTGAAGGTTGGGGGCGACAGGACTTCTTTGTGGTCGACCTCTAATGGTAGATTTGGTACAGAGAAGACCACCTGATCAACTTGGGTGGCAACTTCAGGCTGCACCTCCATATGATCTGAACCAGAAGAGCCGGGCAACTCCTGTCGCACTGCATCTAGTTGTCTGGCTGTTGCTGCCAAGTCTGGTGTCAGTGGAATGTAAGCGATGGGGTCACTGTCCAAGGCTCGTTTGCCCGATCGGACAGCCCCATCAATTGTTCCCTCAGGCGTATGAACCTGAGGAGGAGTTGCTCCCAGGCTTACCTCCAGGTAAATTGGTACAAGGGGAGGCAGGGGTTCCAGCGACGCAGGCGTGACCCTCAAGAGTGGTCCGTGGACAAGTGCCTGTCCGGTTAACAGGTGTACGGCCAAGCACCTGGTGGCGTCTTCAGAGTTATCCCATAATTTTGTAATTACAGGGTAATATCGTCCCCACGGGGGGTTTACCACAAACAGGTAGTACGTGCATCCCGGGCAGAGGTCCAGATGATTCTACAGGTACGTTCTATCTACAGACATGTCTCTGCAGACATGTCTCGGCAGACACTGATGGCAGGTCCTGCGGCCCATTCAGGACAAAAACTCCACTCACCACTGCCGCGGCAACTACGTTGGAATGGCAACAATGATATCACCATGATGACCCAGAGATACTTGGCGCCAGACAATTTAAGATGGCAGTAACAATAGGATACTTCTGGCACATAGAATGACAAGAATGAGTAAAACAGATCATGTTCCTTTTTTTTTTTCTTAGGACTCCACTACCTTTCTGAGAACCTCAACCATTACTGGGCCCGTACGGGCCGTCAGCCAACATCGGGCATCTCATATGGCAGCGGGACCTAAAGTCAAAATTTATTCATTAAATTTTTTTTCATAGAGATTAATATATATTTTAGCAGTAGTGGGGGGAGGGGGGAATAAGCGGTGTTGATTATAAGATTCAGCGTTAGTTTCTTCAGGTGGCTGATGATCTAAGCCAAGGAGATTGGATCGGAGTCGGGTCTTCATTCACCTCCAGAGCAGTAGGAGAAGCTTTGTAACTGCCTTTAAAAATAGCAGCATAGGTCATCATCCACATAATAATTGGTACTGCTGTGCAAGTACTGGTCCAATACAGCACAGAATACACTCCCCATATCAGACCCCAAATCACTAGGGGAACTAGCTTCAGGCTCCAACGTCGTCTATTTTGTGGTTGCAAGGACAGGGTTTGGTACAGCAGATGTGCTAGGACAGTGATGGGTATTGGTCCTTCCATCACCACTGCTACTATTCTTCCTGCTGCGTTCCCAAAGCCTGGATCAGGTATCGGTGTAGGGTTATGCTTTGCCTCGCACTCGAGGGTCAACACTAAGGAATCTACGGCTAGCCACAATATGAGCACTATATTTTGTCGGAAGTTGGGCTTGACTCATCCCAGCAAGCAAGTGACAAACAGGGATGGCATTAATTCAGGTCTCTTGAACAACACATGTGTGACAATCAGCTTGGCGTAGCTTAGGATGGCTGTGAAGAAACGCATAAGTCTGCATGCATCCCCCACATGTTTCCCCAAGTGGCAATAACACATCCATGCGAACAACAGTGGGTAATATTCTACTTTTCCCTCTTTAAAGTGCATCGGCCAATGTGCCAAAGAGGATGGAGTAGTTGCTGTGGTGAAAGGTGTCCATAGCATTGTACTCACTTCAGTTGTGGCAGAGCTTGTTGCATGGTTCAGTAGGGTGGACATGATAATGATGAGTTCTTGAGTCTTGCTTGCTGCTGCTCCAGGGCAGATGTGAGTCCGCTTCCTCAATTTCTCAGCTTTATGCTGAGCCATCACCCGTCTCTGGTAGGAGTGGCTTGTAGCTCCTCCCACATGGGTGGCACATGGCCCAAAGACACTCCTGTAGGAGCACTCGGCCCAGTAAGGCAACAGTAATCACTCCAACCATGCTTAATAAATAAGGCCAAATTTTGATGAAAAGATCCACCATTCATCCTTCAACGGTGCTTCCACCTTCCTTGTTGACCTCCCCGACCTCATGGACCCCTTTGGTCACTTTGTGGCCCAACGTGTAGCTCACGGTTTCATACCATGCACATGTGCGTTCGTTTTTTTCCCTTACCGCATTTCTTTTCAAGTTTCAGCCAGGTACTGACAAGTGCAATTGGTGTAGATCTCGTTTGGATCTACCCATTTGTTGCCCAGAATCTCGTTACCTAGGCACAACTATCATCTCATTGCATGTCTTTCGGCTAGGGCAATCATTGTGTCTGAAACAAAGGGAACAATTACTCCACAAATACTTTTCCTGTCACACATTTTGTGTCCTAAAATGGCATTAGGACAGCCGACATTCTGTGGGACTGATCTTCTTCATGTATTTCCAATTTTTTCCATATGACTTCAGCGGCACAGGTTTGATGTTCATCCCCATAATAGCTGTTGCAGTAGCCTTCCCAACTGGGAAGCTGATTGCAGGGTCGTCAACCTAGACTGATTCTACAGGTTGTGTTGTTTGTCACACATCATTTGCCAAGGTCTAGGATGTACATACCTATCGGGCAGATACAGGACACTGGACCATATGTCTTGTTCCTTGGAATATACGGTGGCCAAGAATTGATATTTGATCCAATAATTTGAAGTATGGTACAGACAGGGTTCTACCCATTTTTTTATCTCTTCCTCCTGAAATTCCCACAATGTGTGTGACTTTTCTCTATGATGATTTTACAAGGAGAATTGCGCCGCTCAAGGTGGCTGCATGTTGGAGCAGCTGTGTTACTTTCATTCTGAGATTTTGCTTTTGGAAACTTTAATTCCTATTTTTCTGGATGTAAATCACATTTTTTGGCTGATTGTTTCCTCTGGTATCAGATGCTGTGCATCTGGAAGGATTTTTACTGAAACTTTTTTAGTTTTGGACATTTGTTATGATGCGTAACCATGGGAAACAAGGCAGTTTTCTACAACCAACAGAAGCTGATTAACATCTCAAAAGCTCAAATAATATCTCAACACAGCACCAAATCTCAAATGAGTTGAAAGGATGTTCTGTGGACGCATTCTCATCTACCTGCCAGCTGTGCTCGAGTGCCTGACCACTGAGACCCTGGAACTAGCAGGAAACATGGCTCATGACAGCGGAAGGACAGGATCGTCCCTCGGTACCTACAGTTGGTGTCCGCATCGATGAGAAGCTCGGCAGACTGCTGGGAGGAGCAGCATTTGCTCTGGGAGGAGTTCTGTCCGGCATTCGGGCGGTTCTACAGCCCGGGGGAACCGAAAGGCCAGCCGAGTCTGGGTGGATGGACCCGAAGGCATCTGCAGCCAGTTTCTTAGGATCCACTGTGAGGTGGATCTTTACAAGAGATCCTTCCTGACTACAGTCATCAGTATCAATAGCATCTCTTAATGAAATGAGGATAACGAGTTACTATAACAAATAATTTCCCTCTGGGATTAATAAAGTATTTTTGAATTGAATTGAATTGAATTCTTGTGCCAAGATTGTAACATAATCTTAACAGTCTTTTCTCTCTTCTGTTCCATGCAGTCATAGCGCCATTTTGGCATGATGGCCACTTCTGTTTCCCACAGTCGGCATCTAGGTGATGCTCCACTACTTTTCCAAACTGAGTTGTTGAAGCTGCTAAAAATGCGCTCAGCCACACACTTGTCTATCTTATCGATATACACTTTTTGGTGCATTAAATAGTTCAGTTGGTTTAGGCACTTTTTGTACATACATATCAGAATAGTAGGGTCCTTGGACGCCCAGGTGTGTTCTGTGGTATCCCTCTGGGAAGTCTCCTTTGAAGTGAGCAGTCCGTGGGCCACCCAGACCCATAGCAGAGTCACGTTTAACCATTCTTCATGCATTGTGTTGACAGGATGAAACAAAGCTGACAAAATCCAAAAGTAGTAATGTTGATTCCACAGAGGGGTTATAGGCATATAATTCTGGGTGTGGCATTCTTTATAAATGTTTCAATAACATGCATGGAGTTTCTTAAATTTCTGGTCCAGGCATTCCAAAAGCAATATCTGACGTGTGTTCTTAGACGGATGGGGCTGTTTTGGTGCTGGGCGTGTCGGCGGTGATATGTGGCCTGTGGTGTTTGGGGGAAGTGTGACACTTGGTCTGGCCTTACTCCGTGAATTGCTCTTGGAGCAGTTGAATTTCGAGGTGGGATCTTGTCACACTCTAGGTGATAATTACCCCAGAATTCCCAAGGAGGGAATATAGCTTGGCAGCTGATCTCCTTTGGTAGAGAGGGGTAAATTATTTCAGCTTCCCAATAGCCTTGATGACTCAATCCAAATAATGGTTGGCAACCCCAACCACAGTGCCATTCAGGCTGTCCTTTGTCTGGAAGAATCCAATTGCATCTGGTCAATTTTCGGATGTGTTGACGTAGGATTGAAATCCAGATTACCACTCTGTCTTGTAGCACTAATATATTGGAAATGGTCCAGTCATGCTTGGACATGTTTACGGCCGCAATGGCCCTTGGCCATTCAGGTGTGTCATTCAAGTTCTTTTCCCAGGCGAGATAGCCCACTCTTTTTATTTGATTCCAGGTTGCCATCTGATTCTGAATGTTTTCATTCTGGTTCCATGGTATGAAGATGTTCATCGAGGTGGTGTTCCAACTGGTCATGTTTCCATACTTGGATGTTCCATGAGACCTTCACATGTGTTAGGCTCCATGATCTGATTCCAGCCTAATATAAAATAACCAACATTACAATAATAATAATAATAATAATAATAATGAATTTAATATGTAGCACACTTTTCATTAACAAAAATCTCAGTGCTACAAAGTGCAACTAAAATCAAAAATCAATTAAAAACAATGATAAAATCAGCTAAAATCAGTGATAAAAATAAACTAAAAATCAATGATAAAATCAACTAAAATCAGTGATAAAAATCAACTAAAAATCAATGATAAAATCAACTAAAATCAGTGATAAAATCATGTGGAGGCAGAATAGGCTTGCTTGAAAAGAAAGGTTTTTAAGCCTTTTTTAAAGTCAACCAATGATTGAGGAGCTCTCAAGATAGTCAGGGAGGGAGTTCCAGAGGCAGGGGGCAGCCACACAGAACACCCAATCTCACAGGGTCCTTAATTTAGTTCGTGGAAGGAGAAGGAGATTACTGTTCTGTGATCGTAGGGACCGGGTGGATGAATATGGAGCAAGAAGGTCCTTCAGATAATCTGGTGAAGTTCCGTTTAAACATTGATGGGTAATCTCCATTTGCTCCCTGTCAAATCCAGAATAGAATTCAAAATCCTACTTGTAACCTACTAAGCTCTCAACAACCTAGCTCCATTTTATATTACATATCTTATTGTTCCATATTTTCCTTACAGAGCACTTCGCTCTCAGGCTGCAGGTTTACTTGTCATTCCTAGAATTTACAAAAACAGAATGGGAGGCAAATCTTTCAGTTATCAGGCTACTCTTTTGTGGAACCAACTTCCAATCTCTGTCCGTGAGGCTGACACATTATCCAGTTTTAAAACTAGGCTTAAGACTTTCCTTTTTGCTAAATCCTATACTTAGGGTCAGCTTGGGTTTCCTGTCTCTTAGGTCGTTTTCACACCAGATAGTCCGGTAGACTCGGTTCGGTTCGGGACCAATATTCATGACCTTTTGTTTACATTTGAGCTGGTGCGTTTGCATTCACACTGCACTGTGCTGTCGAGCCAACCTGTTGAACCAACCTATTCCCCTGCTCGCCTGTGGGGGCGCTGCACCAAGAACTACTGAAAGAAATGACACAAAAACCTTTGAAGACACGTCTTCTTCTTCTGTAAATAAAAATAAAAACGAAGTGGCATCAAGTTTTAGCAGTTTTAGGAGTTATATTTTGTAATTTTTCAAAAATGGACTTAGCATGAGCAGAAGATGAGACAGAAGGCCATGGAGAATATTGTTTTTCACACAAGACAGCTGACAGATCCATATAAGGTAAGAGAAATGCGTTTTTGTTTACTCTGCGGAGCGGGGCTCGGTCTGTTTACATTCACACTGTACTCGAACCGCGCTGGAGTTCGCGTCTACCGGACCGAGACCTAGGTTTTAGCCCGGGCCAGAGTTCGCCTTTTTGTTCCGTGACAGAGTTCGATGGCACATTCACACCTCCCTAAAAGAATCTGACTTTCTAGGAAAACGAGCTAGAGTTTGATTAAAGCGGACTAAACAGGGCTGGTGTGAATGCACCCTAAGTTATGCTGCTTTAGGCTTAGACTGCTGGAGGACAAACTGACCACACTTTTCACTCTGCTACTGTCTTAACTTACTCTACTCAACCTGTTTTGTATTTGTAATTACTTTTTCTATCCTTAACATGTGGTTTTTTTGTCTTTCAGGTACACCTGGACCTATATATGGACCTACCATTCTGTGTTCGTTTGTCTTTCCTTTCTGTCCTCTCACACCAGCCGGTCAAAGCAGATGGCCACTTGTCCTGAGCCTGGTTCTGCTGGAGGTTTCTTCCTTTTAAAAGGGAGTTTTTCCTTTCCACTGTTGCCACGGTGCTTGCTCAGGATGGGAGACTGCAACGAAGCCAAGATTCAACTTGTCTGCTGCTTTATTAGATAGAGAACTTTACTAATTGGCTTTTATCCAAAAAAGTTCAATCTGGTCCTCTGGACATTCAAAAAAAAACAAAAAAAAAACAAAGCAAGAAAAATATAGAAACGTTTTGTCTCTCATCCGAGAGACTTCCTCAGTCTGAGGTGCTATATTCATCTCAGTCTCTTAAATAGCACCTTCTCAGAGTGGATCAACCAGTTTGCTGCTGACAACCAAAACCAGCTGCTCACATGGTCAAGAAGGACCATCAGCCTAACAATGGATCATTAGCACACTGATGGCTGTTTACTATTCACAGGGGGTTGAGTGATACTAGCAATAACAGCAGTGTAAGAGGGGGACAGTTGAACCCAGAGGCCTCCACCCCTGCTTAATGATGGACGATTTCTTTTCACAAAGATGACCTCCTTTACTCCTCTCTCAAACCATTGTTCCTCTCTGTCCAGGATGTGAACATCTTCATCCCTGAAAGAGTGGCCGCTGGCCTAGAGATGAGTGTAGACCACAGAGTCCTGGCCTGATGATGTTGATCTTCTGTGCTGGGCCATCCTTTTGGCCAGTGGCTGTTAAGTTTCCCCGATGTAAGACTGATCACAGCCCTCCTGACACTGAACAGCATACACAATATTACTCTGTTTGTGCCAGGGGACTGGATCTTTGGGATGAACCAGTCTTTGCCGTAATGTATTTTGGGGTTTAAAAGCCACTGGGACGTCATGTTTAGAAAATAAACGTCTCAGTTTCTCTGATACTCCCTCAACATAAGGAATGACCGCTGGTCTGGGTTCCTCCTTTTCACCTGATGGCTGACTGGAGTCCTGTTTGGGTTTCTTCTCTGCTTTCAGGAAGGCCCAGTTAGGATATCCACATTGCTCTAGAGTCTGTCTTGTGTAGGATTTCTCCTTCTGCCTGGCTCCTGAGTTAGTGGGGATGCTGTCTGCTCTGTGATACAGAGTCCTGATGACTCCTAACTTGTGCTCCAAAGGGCGATGGGAGTCACCAGTCCAGAGGACCAGATTGAACTTTTTTGGATTTTTCTACCTGGATTATTGAGCATGCATCAGGATAATTGGCTTTTATGTTTGTGAATGTTCCTGTAAAGTACCCTGAGACAACTCTGTTGTGATTTGGCGCTATAACTGAATTGAATTGAATTGAATTGAATTGAATTAATGAAAGTTCTGATTCATCCATGCCCTTATCTCCTCCGGGCAGGTAGAGTGGGCAGTGAGTAAAGATGGAGATGACAATAGTGATGATGATGCTCCAGTCCTGATGTAAAGCTATGTATCGTCAGCATAACTGTGAAAAGAAATGTTGTACTGATTAATAATTCGACCCAAAGGCAGCATGTAAAGGGAAAATAGCAGGGGTCCTAGAACTGACTCTTGAGGGACACCACAGGAGACAGACAGTCTGGGACTTGGCATTGCCAAGACTAACATATTCCAGCCTATTGGAGAGGAAAGATTTAAACCAGTCCAGGACAGTGTCACAGAGACTGACCTCCACACGAAGACAGTGAAGGAGGATACTATGGTCCACAGTGTTGAAAGCTGCAGTGAGGTCAAGAGAAGAAAAGTTCTGAGAAGCCAGATGGGATAATTGTAAATTACTGCAGTAAATTACAGCCAGACCACCACCATGGCCAGTGCAGCGGGCTCTCTGCAGGTAACTAACTGTATCCAGAGAGACAGGCTTCATTCAGAGAACTGTACACATCTCGTTGATGCCATGTTTCAGTAAGGCACATGAGGTTCAAATTTTTCTCCAGAATATGATCATGAATAAGACATGATTTATTGGACAGTGATTGTGCATTGAAAAGTTCTATTTTAATATGGTTGGAGTAGAAGCCTTTTGAAGAGGTTTAAGCAGACTGAAGTCCACTCCACATTTTCCTTGCCACTTCGTGCACTGTTCTTTCAGCAATATCAGGGACTACAGACACAGTGTTCTGATGATGTAAGCAGTGTTCTGATGATGTAATCGATGTGCGGCATGACCGGTAGACCAGATGGAAGGGATGGAGTCAGACCCAGTTTGCCGAAAATAAACAGTTCTCTTCCGAGAGCCTCTATGGACATAACGAGGTCTATGCCGAAGGCCCAGTTGTTTAATGATAGAAACAGAAGGTGGAATGGAGCAGTTGTTAAGTCCAATCAGCTGGGAAGCGGAGTAGGTCAACATTGACGTGACAGCCAAGCCGGGGAAAGCTAGCACAGAGCTAGCCGCTAACAGCAGACCCACGGCTCCGAAAAAAAAAAAATCCAAAAGGCAGTGTGATGTAATCCACAGCATAGCACAGGAGAAAATCTAGCAAAATATGGCGACAACTGGAACAATCCAGACAACACAGGAGGTTGACAGAGGCAGCAAGGTAGCAAATAAAGCCTATTAACACTACGAGGTCCCGCAGGAGGGTTCGTAGACAAGCAGCTTTATCCATAATTGTAATCCTTGGGCATTGCTTGGATCGGTCAGGGGTCGCTAGAGCATCTGAGTCGTCTAAATCATAGCCGTCTGGATATCGGTTTAAGGGGAATCAAGGAGAAGCGTGGAGGTACTGAGATCAGATTCTTCTTCAGAATGCCACTGTGTTCTGGTCGCTCGTCTTCTAAGGAGTTTTGTGTAGATGCAGGAAGGATTTGGCAATCCATCTTCCAACCCTCTCCACACCCATCTCCAATGGGTCACCTCCCATCTTTCCGGTTTGATTTGAGGTCCCTGAAGGGAGCCAACACTCACATCTGGGTTTTGTGCCTCTTGTTCAGTCTGAAGATCAAACCTCTTTTTTGTCATACTGATAGTAAGCTTTGCCCATTTCCTACAGTACTGCTACTTTAGTGATTGACGGTTGGCTTTGATACAGCACCTGTACTTTATAGCCCAACCTTATCCAGCCATCACTGTGTTCTGGAGTCAGTATCCTATTCCTTACTACTTGTAAGGGAAGGTTCTGATTTTTCAATCATGACTCTATAATGTTGCGTCTCTTCTGCGGATGGACTTAACCATGGTTGGGCTAGTTGTCTAAATTATCATCTCTCCCACAGATATCTCTCAGAACCAACTCTGAAAAGGTTCTTTGAAGTTGGATCCCCACTTAAGTTTGATCCTATGCCCTGCCACCAGTATATATACTACATTGAAAATCCACGGGGAATCTAGTGGGCAGCGATATAACATTTTTCCATTTATCCAAAGGAGCTTTGGAGAGAGAAGGGGGATTTCTTCCGGGCCCTTCTCAAGGTCGGATTCTTTCATGTAGGTTTTAAAGGAATGGAAACAATTAATGGAGTAATGTCGGTTTGGAAAATCTCTTCTTGGTCTGTCCAGCATCATAAGGTTTCCTCTGATTATCAGGGCTAATATTTCTGGTCCTTGTCCACATTTCTGAACTACTACACTATTTTGTAATTCTCCAATATGCTTCCATTTATCCACAATGTTCCCATCTCTCCAGTACCAGGTATGGTGTGATCGGGATGTCATGGTGGTGAAGGTGTGCTTCGATACCTTTGTATCGCAGAGGTGTTGGGTTTGGGATCCTCTTCAGTAAAGTGGGTCTGCTCTCTAGTTACGCATCCTTTAAGAAGCTTTAGGTAGAGTGGGGAGGGGTGTGGCAATCCAGGCTCCAGTCTCCTCCATACCCACCTCCATTCGGTCACTTCCCATTGTTGAGGTTCGAGTTGAGGTCCATGTAAATTTCCTTCACAACGTTGGGGTGAATTTCTTGTAGCATGGTCCTGTCTCAAGATTCGAACAATCTTTCTTCATATTTACTGTAAGCCAGGCCAAGTTCTTTCAGTACCGTCACATATGTAAGCACTGGATAGCCTTGGTATAGCACTTGTACTCTGTACCCTAGTCTCGCTTATGTATAAGCCCATTTGTGATACGGGGTTATCACTCGATCCCTCACCACTCGCAGGGGGAGATGCTGATTTTTGATAATTCATCAATCCGATTCACATTCTCTTCTGCTCATGGCTTTAACCATGCTCAGGCTTGTTGTTCAAATCACCATTTCATTTCACCCAAGGAGACCTCGTAGAAGTGGCTCTGGTATGGTTCATGGTAATTTGGACCCCACTTGAGTTTGATTTTTTTCCCAGCCACTATGATGTACACAATGTTATAGAGCTATGGGGATGACTTTGGGCAAAGGGGTACATTATGTTAATGTAGTAGGGCAGATAGGACAGCTGGTAGGTGTAGCTCTCCTGGCTCTCCTCTAGGTTACGTGGTCTGACGTACCATAGGCTTAAATAGAAGTAACTTTTTGTGCAGTTTGTCCACATGCTCTTTGCAGATGATGCGGTCCTGTTGGCACTATCGTGCCATGATCTCCAGCTCTCACTGGAGCATTTCACAGCCGAGTGTGAAGCGGCTGGGATGAAAATCAGCACCTCCAAATCTGAGGCCAGAGTCCCATCGGAAAAATTGGATTGCTCTCAATGGGTTAAGTGTGAGGTTCTGCCTCAAGTGAAAGAGTTCAATTATCTCTGTGTTTTGTTCACGGGTGAGGGAAGAATGGAGCGTGAGATGGACAGACAGATTGGTGTAGCGTCTGCAGTATTGCAGACTCTGTGCCAGACCTAAGCATCTTGGGAATAAATTTTCATCCATCCATCCATCCATCCATCCATGCATCCATTTTCTTCCGCTTATCCGGGGTCGGGTCGTGGGGGTAGCAGCCTAAGTAGGGAGGTCCAGACTTCCCTCTCCCCAGCCATTTGGGCCAGCTCCTCTGAGGGAATCCCAAGACGTTCCCAGGCCAGCCGAGAAACATAGTCCCTCCAGCGTGTCCTGGGTCTTCCTCTGGGTCTCCTCCCGGTGGGACGTGTCCGGAACACCTCACCAGGGAGGCGTCCAGGAGGCATCCTAACCAGATGCCCGAGCCACCTCAACTGGCTCCTCTCGACGTGAAGAAGCAGCGGCTCTACTCTGAGTCCCTCCCGGATGATTGAGCTTCTCACCCTATCTCTAAGGGAGAGCGCCCAGTCACCCTGCAGAGAAAACTCATTTCGGCCGCTTGTATCTAAGATCTCATTCTTTCGGTCACAACCCAAAGCTCATGACCATAGATGAGGGTAGGAACGTAGATCGATCGGTAAATTGAGAGCTTCGCCTTTTGACTCAGCTCTCTCTTCACCATGACAGACCTGTACAGTATCTGCTTCACTGCAGACGCTGCACCTATCCGCCTATCGATGTCACGTTCCATTTTTCCCTCATTCGTGAACAAGACCCCAAGATACTTGAACTCCTCCACTTGGGGTAAGACCTCCTCCCTGACCCGGAGAGGGCACTCTACCCTTTTCAGGCTCAAGACCATGGCCTCGGATTTGGAGGAACTGATCTTCATCCCGGCCGTGTTGCACTCGGCTGTGAACCGCTCCAGCGAAAGCTGTAGATCACGATCTGATGAAGCCAATAGGACCACATCATCTGAAAAAAGCAGAGACGCAATCCTAAAGCCACCAAAACGGATCCCCTCAATACCTTGGCTGCGCCTAGAAATTCTGTCCATAAAAGTTATGAACAGAATCGGTGACAAAGGGCAACCTTGGCGGAGTCCAACTCTCACCGGGAACAAGCCCGACTTACTGCCAGCAATGTGGACCAGGCTCTGACACCAGTCATACAGGGACCTAACAGCCCATATCAAAGGGCCCGGTACCCCATACTCCCAGAGTACCTCCCTCAGGGTTCCCCGAGGGACGCGGTTGAACGCCTTCTCCAAGTCCACAAAGCACATGTAGACCGGTTGGGCAAACTCCCACGCACCCTCCAGGACCCTGCTGAGAGTGTAGAGCTGGTAAATTGGTAAAATAAAAATTTCAGTCTTTTACTTTCTCTGGATGGCATTAATGTGGCCTCCAGTTCTAAAGTTAAAAACCTTGGTGTTAGTTTTGATCAGGATATGTATTTTAACCCCCATATTAAAAATGTTACCAAAACCGCTTTCCTCCAACTGCATGATATCACCATGATCAAAAACATTTTGTCCAAAAATGATGCAGAAAAAATGGTCCATGCATTTATCACGTCTAGGCTGGATTATTGCAAATGTTTACTATCTGGGTGTCCACAAAGTTCTTTTTAAAAAGTTCAGTTGATCCAAAATGCTTCTGCCAGAGTTTTAATGAGAGTTGATAGATCACATTTCTCCAGTTTTAGCTTCTCTCCATTGACTTCCTGTCAAATTTAGAATATAATTCAAAATCTTACTTCTAACCTACAAAGCTCTCAACAACTTAGCTCCATTTTATATTACAGATCTTATTGCTCCAAATTTTCCTAGTAGAGCGCTTCGCTCTCAGACTGCAGGTTTACTTGTGGTTCCTAGAGTTTCCAAAAGCAGAATAGGAGGACGATCTTTCAGTTATCAGGCTCCTCTCTTGTGGAACCAACTTCCAGTTTCTGTCTGTGAGGCTGACACATTGTCTACTTTTAAGATTATGCCCAAGTCTTTCTTTTTTGATAAATCCTATAGTTGGGGTTGGCTTCGCTTTCCTAAGCTATCCCTTAGTTATGCTGCTATAAGTTTAGACTGCTGGAGGGCAAACTGACCACATTTCTTCACTCTGCTACTGTCTTTACTTACTCTGCTCAACCTGTTTTGTATTTGTAATTTTTTTCTGTCCTTGGCGTGTTTTTGTCTTTCTTCTAATGGGGGGTACACCTGCATCTACATGTGGACCTACCATTCTGTGTTCGTTTGTCTCTCCTTCCTGTCCTCTCAAACCAGCCGGTCAAAGCAGATGGCTGCTTGTCCTTAGCCTGGTTCTGCTGGAGGTTTCTTCCTGTTAAAAAGGGAGTTTTTCCTTTCCACTGTTGCCACTGTGCTTGCTCAGGATGGGAGACTGCAACGAAGCCAAGATTCAACTTGTCTGCTGCTTTATTAGATAGAGAACTTTACTAATTGGCTTTTATGTATGTGAATGTTCCTGTAAAGTCCCTGAGACAACTTCTTTTGTGATTTGGCACTATATAAATAAACTGAATTGAAATTAATTTACATGTCACCATGGATTGGTCAGCAGTAGTGAGGTGAATGGGTGAATCATTCAGGGTCTGGATGTGGGGGTGTGAATCGCTTCTGCTCTGTGAGCAGCTGGGGTGATTTTGCTGGAGGACTGTCAGAGTTTTGGGGCAGGAGAAGGAGCCCATGGCAACATCACTGCTTGTTCGAAAGAACGAGTCCCCAAAGGTCTCAGTAACACCAGAAATAACTCACGACTAGTTGCAAGTCACTAGTCTGAACAATAGCCACTAGAGAAATCTGAAAACTAACTAAAAATTGTGACAAATTCAAGTTCAAGTTAAAGTCAGTTTTATTGTCATTTCCCATCACATGTGGTACAACTGTGTCCTCAGGGTCCCAGTTACACCCAAAAATAGCAAAATTATAAAGTGTAAAAAGAAACAGTATATAAGTATCTAAGCTATTTCTAAGATATACAATAAACGACCGCTAAAAGATCTAACATATATGCTAAACACTAATAATGTAAAACAATACGGCATAACAACAGCAGCCCGAACATAAGTCTGTGGTTTTTGCTAAATTTATTTGCTAAATTGCCAATGTTGAGAGTGGTATGAAAGCCGCCAACATCTCTTATGCGCCAGTCATGCATTGTGTTAATTTGTGTTAGTAAAAGTCATGCATTAACGGGTCAAATTATTGTACATTATGGGATATATAGAATTATTGATTGTACATTATGGGGGAGTGGTAGCGCAGAGGTTAGAGAGGTGGGCCTGTGATCCAAAGATCGCCGGTTCACGCCCCGGCTCCGACAACATCAAAATTGTGGGTGGGGTAGGTGAAACACCCACACTTGCCCCCACCCTCACTCGCCCCACCCTGGGCCCATGAGCAAGGCCCTCAACCCCCACCATGTGCTCCCTAAACAGGTCTCTCTTGAAAATGAGTTCTCGTGGCTCAATGAGACTAACCTGGATAAATAAAGGCTAAAAAGAAAAAAAAAATTATTGTACATTATACTGAAGGCACAATTATTGTGCAAATATGATAATTATCATACATCTGGCAACACCGCTGTGGGTTGCCCCAAACAATCTCACAAATCAATATGCGCTGTATTCGATGAGTGGCGCTAAACAGCATTTGCAAACCAGCTAAGACACAGAGAACATGCAAACAACATGTGTGTACAGTATATCTCCAGCCTATCCTGCTCACCTTTATTATCCGAGCCAGTCCAAAATCAGCCACCTTGCAGACTAGATGGTCTCCCACTAGGACGTTCCTGGCAGCCAGGTCTCTGTGGACGATGCTTCTGTCCTCCAAGTAACCCATACCATCTGCTATCTGACTGCCCATGTAGATGAGATGAGCTGATGTCAGCAAGTGGCCTTCAGCAGCTGACAACACACACATACAAGTCATTAGTACAATAATATTTTAATATCCCTGATTTCAGGACTTAAAACTTGCATTTGAACCAGTGGTGGCTGGCCAATAGAGGGCGATGCGGCACCGTCTCACCACCACATTACCTTGAATAAGACATACATTTTAAAAATAAAAATAAAATAATAAAATAAAACTATTTTGAAATATATATATATATATATATCAAAATAATATATATATATATTATATATATATATATATATATATATATATAT
>NC_056508.1:1790794-1793886 GCF_014905685.2 Nematolebias whitei | reverse complement strand
AGTCAAAAGTGGTGGCACCCATACCTAAATGATGTTTGTAAATATTTTGTAGATACTTGTCATATTTGTTCAAAATTCAATCCCAAGCGTACATTGAAATTGGGCATGGGAGCATTTCCTGTGCCAATGAAGCCTTGGCAGGAAGTGGTCATCAATTTCACAGACATGGGAGTGAATCAGAGGGTGAGAGGTTACAGATATTTGCTTGTCTGTGTTGACACCTTCACCAGGTGGGTTGAGGCAATACCCAAAAAAACGGAAACTCAGGAAGTCATTAATTGGCTAATAAATGATCTGATCCCACGATATGGGATACCTGATTACATCAGATCTGATAATGGCACTCATTTTACAGCTGATGCGCTGAAAACAATAGAAGACTTTTTTGGTATTACGCACAGATTTGGCGCTGCTTATCACCCAGCATCACAGGGTCTGGCAGAAAGAGCAAACCAAACCATAAAACACCAGCTTGCTAAAATATGTACAGAAACAAAGATGAAATGGTTGGAAGCTCTCCCATTGGTGTTGTTTTCAATCAGGTCCTCACCAACAGAACACATTGGGTTGACCCCACATGAGCTGTTAACAGGGAGAAAGATGCCCTGTCCATTCACTGCTCGGCTGAGCAGTGGTGGCGAGCCAAATTTGGACTCGCAAGAGGAGGAGATGAAGTCGTATGTTCACCTGCTGCAGTCTGCTGTGAAGTTTTTGTCTCACAATGTACAGGAGGCTCTCGCAAATACACAGATGGGGGAAGATTCTGAGCAGATTGCAGAAGGAGAGTGGGTGTACAGAAAAGTTTTCCACCGAACCTGGGACGAACCGAGGTGGATCGGACCTTTCAAAGTGGTAAGATGCACAAAATACAGCCTGAGAGTCTGGCTAGATGATGAACACACAAAAATAAGCAGAAACTGGCACAAATCACATTGCAGAAAAGGGGAGCCGCCCACAGTTAGAGATCTCAGGGAAGTCAGAGGACACCTGAAGTGTATAGGGGAAGACGTGGAGGACGAGGAGTAAACTGAGTTATGGCCGATGCAGCATTAATAACTTGGGTTTTTCAGGGGTCCTGATTTTCATTATCACGGCAGTGACACTTGCACTGCTGGGGATGGAGGGCAGGATACCGATGGGGATTAGAGATCTGGAAATAGCTAATATCAGAATTGAACACCCACAGAAAATTGTTACCATTTTCAGACGGCCGACGAGAATTTTGAGATCAGAATGTGGATAAATGTGTGGGGAGATACGGAGGTATCATGTTGCAGTAAACAGCTAACAGTAGTTACACCTTCCAGTTCGATTTATGCTCGGTGATTGACTGTGGTGACAAACCTGAAGCATGGAGGAGGTATGATGTATATCTATGCAGAATGAGTTCAGATCAGATAGAAACATGCCCAAACTGGGACTTAGTGCTGTGGACGACTAGACAGGATGGGTAGACAGCAGCGGCCCGTGGCTATGGGGAACTAAAAGAAAAGATTTCCCTTACACGGGGACAGATGGTCAACTTTGAGACTCAGGGACAGAACCCGATATTATTGTCCATTAGAAATATTGATCACGACCCATATCCGACATGGGAACAGAAAGGGAGTGTAGAAAGGACAGGAGTAAGTTGTGACGGACATTATGATATAACATGAGTTTTTATTTGAGTCTAGGGGTTGATATGTCGGGATATGATCCGTTGGGGTTGGTAAAAATAGTCGTCCAGTCGACTAGCTCACTGGAGAAAAGTGGATTGCCTCTGCAAAAGGAGGGGGTTGTTGTGTTGCAGTCAAACAACGTATTATCAAGTACATCACATGATTATATAGCGACAGGTTATTTGCAAAAGAACCTATGGTTGGAACAAATCCAGCATGCAGCCGCTCAAGCGAAGATGGGAGATTGTGTGGTTTGTGCGCCAGCGAGGCCAAATCTTATTATGGTAAATACTGTTTTTGAGAATTCAGTGAATGTTACTTTCTCGGGTGATGACCATAGTGATCTGTACTGCTTGTTGCAAGTGATGTCAAGGGATAATACGGAAAAATCGTGTCAGGGCTGGGATAACATTTTCCCAGTGGCTCCCCAAAACACTACACCGCCTTTTTTCGAACCCTCATTGATGACCAATGCAACTTGCGTAAGGAATAATAACACTGCACCTAGGAGATACGATGTAGGTCATGTACCAGCCATACACTGTCACCATATTATTTATCTGACTAACAATGCTACTACATCTCAATTAGCTGTGAACCGGGCTGACCTATGGTGGTACTGTGGAGGGACAACTATGTATGGCTGGCTGCCCGCAAACTGGGTGGGGCAATGTGCTGTTGTGTCTCTTGTATCACCTATTCAGGTCATTCCGACCATCCGGACATCCAGAGAAGCAGGATTCTTTAGCCGTGTAAGTCGACGAGCAGTATCTTTGGAGGCGGGGTCGTCGGTGTGGATTGATGCAATCAGGATCCCTAGAGGTGTGCCAGATGAGTATAAACTTGCAAATCCCATTGCGACATGTTTTGAAAATTTGCCATTGGTAAATGCATTTTCTCTATAACACCAAATAAGAATGTGGATAGAATAAATTATATTTATAAATAATATCATTCGACTCAGTGAGTGAGCAGTGACTCAGTCAGGAGGAGTGCAGGAGGGTGGTTGAAAAGCATTTGGTGGAGTTTGGAGTTGATTCAGAAAGATAAATCCAGGATCATCTCACTAAAGTCGCAGAGCCGCAGAGTCCTGCGGGTTGCAGGGACCGGGAGATCCGGTGTTCGGGTGTTGGACCTGGGTGCTGTGGCTGCTGGAGCACAACTGGGCCTCGGACTTTGGCTGGGTAACAGTGGAGCTAACTAGCCGTGGGGCTAGCCGTGAAATTGGCCCCACCAAGCTGGAGGAGCGGCGGTGTGAGGCTGTCATTGGATCTGGGTGTCATTAGGATCCGGTCTTCGGTGGAGGATTTTGACGGCTGCTTGGGTAGCAAGGTCTGTTTTTGTCTTCTTCTTTTTTTAATTTTCTGGCGTCGGATTCGGGTGCAGTGACCACTGGCTACCATCAGAGGGCATCTGTGACTTGAGATTGGG
>NC_056508.1:1784262-1790694 GCF_014905685.2 Nematolebias whitei | reverse complement strand
TTGATTTCCAAAGGAAATGCAAAATTTACTGTAATCAGAGAACATAACTTTGGACCACTCAGCAGCAGTCCCAGGCGAGATGCTTCTGACACAGTCTCTTGTTCAAAAGTGGCTTGACCTGGGGAATGCGGCACCTGTAGCCCATTTCCTGCACACGCCTGTGCACGGTGGCTCTGGATGTTTCTACTCCAGACTCAGTCCACTGCTTCCGCAGGTCCCCCAAGGTCTGGAATCGGCCCTTCTCCACAATCCTCCTCAGGGTCCGGTCACCTCTTCTCGTTGTGCAGCGTTTTCTGCCACACTTTTCCCTTCCCACAGACTTCCCACTGAGGTGCCTTGATACAGCACTCTGGGAACAGCCTATTCGTTCAGCAATTTCTTTCTGTGTCTTACCCTCTTGCTTGAGGGGGTCAATGATGTCCTTCGGGACAGCAGTCAGGTCGGCAGTCTTACCCATGATTGTGGTTTTGAGTAATGAACAAGGCTGGGAGTTTTTAAAAGCCTCAGGAATCTTTTGCAGGTGTTTAGAGTTACGTCGTTGATTCAGATGGTTAGGTTAATAGCTTGTTTAGAGAACATTTTCATGATATGCTAATTTTTTGGGACAGACATTTTGGGTTTTCATGAGCTGTATGCCATAATCATCAGTATTAAAACAATTAAAGACCTGAAATATTTCAGTTGGTGTGCAATGAATCTGAAATATATGAAAGTTTCATTTTTATCATTACATTATGGAAAATAATGACCTTTATCACAATATGCTCATTTTTTGAGAAGGACCTGTACATAATGTAGGTAAAAACATCCCTAATACATCCATACATTTCTATGCTGATGACACAGCATAAAACAGTTGATAAGGCCTTCCAGCTTTTGAAATCTGCATTCAACATCCAGACAGATTTGTTCCACCTCAAACTTGTCCTAAATGCTGACAAAACCAAAGGGATGCTTTTTTCAAACAGGAAGTTGGTCCCAGCAGTTCTTCCTCTGATTTTATCCTCAAATGGTGTCCCCGTTGAGTTTGTTGATTCCTACAAATATTTGGATATCTTGGTCGACACATCTCTCTTTTAAGCTCCATGTGGAAAACTTGATAAAGAAACTGAAAGTTAAACTGGGTTTCTTTTTCAGAAACAGATCCTGTCTAACCCTGAATGTTAGGAAACACCTTGTATCTGTGACTTTCCTTCCCTTCATTGATTATGGTGATATTATTTACATGAACGCTCCTACAAGAACCTGCAGATGTTGGATGCTGTCTATCATGGTGCACTAAGATTCATAACTGGCTGTGATTATCGTACCCACCACTGCACCCAGTATTCACTGGTTAACTGGTCACCATTAACTTCACACAGACTCTCTCACTGGTACATTTTCATCTTTAAATCACTTCTTGGTCTGCTGCCTTCATACATCTCCTCCTACATGTCTCTGTGTGAGTGCAGCTACAGCGTGCGCTCTCAGGACATTATTACCTGCAGTGTTCCCTCAGTGAGGACTGAACTAGACAAAAGGGCCTTCTCCTACTCCGCTCCTGTTTCCTGGAATATCTTACAAAAACATCTGAAGCTCTCGACCTTTGACCTCTCTAAGTGTCTTTAAGAATCTGTTGGACTCCTGGCAGGGACCAATGCTGACATGTTCCTGTTTTTAGTTTTCTACATTCGCCTTAGAATCTAGCTGTTTTTTGTTACCTTTTTTTAGCTATCCTATTTGTTTAAAAAAAAAAAAAAACTGGAGTATGACATGTTATAACTGTTTATTGTTGTTGCTGTTGTCCATTGTTGTCATCTTTCTTTGTTAAATCAGGTCTCTCTTGTAAATGAGTCCTCGAGGCTCAATGGGATTTACCTGTCTAAATAAAGGTTGAATGAAAAAAAAATCTGCCCTGAATAACAGCTGTATGACACCCTGAGTTAGCAATTAACCTGTCAGATCATCATATAATTTGTTATTAACAGCTGTATGACACCCTGACACCCCAGTTCGCCCTAACTTAGCAGTTTGACAGCTAGATGACACACTGACTTTACAGTTTAACAGCTGTATGACACCCTGAGTTAACAGTTAAGGCAGCAGATTGATTATATTGTCCTTATATTGGTTAAATTCACAAAGCTCGGACTAACTTCACTTGCACGGTTCGCACATAAACAAACGGAGTTTTCGCTCCACCTGAAGTCGAACACATATTACACGCAAAGCATCACCAAAACGATTTACTTACGGTTCAGGAAATGCATTGCACAATGTAAGTTATGTAAATACACAATAATACCATGTGTACTTTGCACCAAAACAATTTACTGACTTACTTTCTGTTATATCTTGCAGTGTAGGACGATCATACAGCTCCTCTGAACGTCACAGGCTTATTGTAAAATGTGCATGTGCGCGCATGCGTATTAACTAAATGTATGATACATCACATGTATGCTGAATGGACAGAACACCGGCCAAAAAAACCCCAAACTGACATAATTGGTGTGTAGCTTCGTGTAGCTTCTCATCACTGTAGACAATATCTCCGGGATATGAATTTTATGCCGTATTGCACATCCTGACTCTGTATCTAACATGTGACTGTTCTTACAGTCAGTAAACACCTGCAGATGTCCACAGTAGTGAAACATATGATCGTCAGCACTAACTAAACAGACCTGTATTAACATGTAATGTGTATCATTTCAGGTTAATCAGTCAGTCCATGTCTGAAGATCCTCTACAGCCACAAGTTTCCTTGGAGAAGGATGGGACAGTAATGTGTGGCCACTGCACTTTAAACCAAGTATGTCATGACACAAACATTCAAAACTTGAAAATTACAGATAAAAGCAAAGGATAATGATGTTTAGAGGAGATTATAACAATTAAATTTTTCTTGTTTGTCAGATGGGGATGTGAAAACAGCCAGCCAGACATATGAAGCCATCGCTGGACCGCAGCATCAGGACCTGAGAGCTTGTGCCTCCAGACTACACATCAACTGCAGTGGACCAGACCTCGGAGCTTCTCCGGACGCTCTGCTCTCCTGCACCTGCTGTGGTGATGGTGTTTGGAAAATAAAATGCCCACATTGTGCCAAAGATGCTGGAGTCCTCGGTGCCTCAGTTAAGAAACATTTCTGCACTGACAACACAAATGGGTCCTATGAACTCAGCAGAGGTAACACAGGTGCACCAGGTACAAGCTCAGGTGTTTGTGACAGAGCGGGAGTACTGTGACTTCATGCTGTGGTCTGGGTCACATTACTTTATTCAGAGGATTGTGTCTGATGTGATTCTTTACTGAAGCAGTGAAAAATGTACAAATGTTCTATAGGTCAACATTTTTACTTGAGCTATTGGTCAGATTTTATTTTTAATTATTTTTACATGTTTTAGAGAAGCCAAACTAACACAGGATTAAAGCACATGGTTAAGATTCCACTGATGATATTTTAAGATATTTTAAGGCAGCCCAGCAGCAGAGCCTTGGATCCACTGACAGCTACCACACCCAGGCTTCACTAGGCCTAGCCTCCACTAGGATCAGGCTCCACCGGACCAGGCCCAGGCTTTACCAGGCTCTAGCTCTGCCTGTTCCAGCTACTTCCAAGCCCAGCCACCACCAGGCCCTGCCTGGCCCAGGTTCCATCAGGCCTTGGTTTCATCGGACCTAGGCTCCACCAGGCCTCACCAGGCACAGGCTACCTTGTACAGGATACACAAGGCCCAGACTGGCTAGTCAATTTGACTGGTGAAAATTTACGGCAGAATGGGACCTAAGAAGACTCAAGCATCGGGGGATCTTGATAACATTAAGAATTCCTTGGACTTTCTTTCTGAGGAAGTGGCAGCTATACGGCTCCATCAAAAAAACATTTTGGTCCTGGTAAAAGAAGTGAAGTCGTTGAGACTTCTTAATGAGAAAAAGGACAAATGGATCGTTGTACTGGAGAACCGAGTAGCCGACTTGGAGCAATACAATAGGATAAATGATGTGATCATCACTGGACTTAGAGTCAAGCCCTGTTCGTATGCCAACGCAGTTGCTGCACCCAGTCCTGCTGGTGAACCATCAGTTGAAGTGCTTGATGCCACAGAGAAACAAGTGGCTTCTTTCCTCCGGACCAAGGGGATAGAAGTGGACTGTGACACTGTGGAAGCTTGCCACCCGCTTCCGAGAAGGGGAAAAGAAGATAAACCTGCCATTATCATGAGATTCACAAATAGGAAATACAAGTTTGCTTTGTTATAACAAGGCAGATTGTTGAAAGGATCCGACGTATTTATTAATGAGCACTTGACTAAGAAGAATGCTGACATTGCCAGAAAGGCCCGGTTTCTAGGAAAGCAGAAAAAGATCCAGTCAACATGGACAACAAATTGTAAGATCTTCATTAAACTGAATGGAACTCCGGAGGAAGCAAAGGTTCTGGTTGTTCGGGACATCGCTGAACTGGATAAATACAACTGAATGCTTTGATTGACGATTGGGAACTCAGGTGATCACACATGACACTTAATCACCAAGTCTCAATTAAACAATTCTTTGTCCTCATCAACTATGGACATAACATTAACACATCTATCGAGCAGTGTTGATTGTCTGGAACTGATAACATTTGATTACACTGAATATAAAAGTCAAGACAAGGAAAAGGATTTGGATCCAGAAAATAACTTTTTCTATAACATTGTGAACAACTGTCGCTACTAATCTACACAGCAATACAATTCAACAGTTAAAGCAGACAACAAATTTTCCATCATACATTTCAACAGCAGATGCTTATATGCAATTTTTTACCACATCAAAGACTGTTTAAGCCAGTTTAATCAACCTTTCAGTGTCATAACTATCTCTGAAACCTGGCTTAATTCTGAGAAGAGAGCGGATTTTGAACTAGATGGTTATGAATTCAATTATATTAATAGAGAGGGGAAGACTGGTGGAGGAGTAGCTGTATATGTGGACAGCAGTCTTAGATATAGTATAATTGAAAACATGACTAATGTGGTTAAATATCACTTTGAGTGTATAACAGTTGAAATATATATGGAAAAAAACAAAAATGTAATTGTTAGCTGTATATGGTATGGTATGGTATGGTATATAGTTTATTCATTTTAAAAAAGTACAAAACAATTCCATAACAATATAAAACAAGATACAAAAGATTTAAAATGAAAGGCAGCAGAAAGAAGAAAAAATCTTATATTATCTGCCCCTTTTTCAAACAATTATTTCAATCATAATAATCTTCAAGTAACAGAACAAAATGAATAACTTTCTAATTTTTCTAATTCTAATACAAAACACACACTAAGCTACTTCATATATACTTTTTTAACAATTCAGTTTTGATCTTTTTCTTAAATGTACACATTGACTTGGCATTTTTCACATCACTCTCTAGACCATTCCACAATCCAACTCCTTGGATTGAGGTAGACCTTCCCTTCAGACTAGTTCTGAATGTTGGTTTGACAAATATCTCTATCCCCTTAAGATTGTAACAACTTTGTCTTTTAACAACATTTCTTTGGATATTTAATGGTAATCTGTTATTTTGAGCCCTATACATAACTGATAAAATACTATAATCTACCAAATCATGGAACTTCAATAAGTTGAGTTGATAAAATAATGTGCTTGATGGGTGACTGTAATGCTTTCTGGTGATAATTCTTACAGCTCTTTTCTGTAAAATAAAAATAGGTTTTGTAAATGTTTTACACGCTTTCCCCCAAACATCAATGCAATAGATTAAATGTGGAACAATGATTGTGCTATACAACATGTACAGAGCTTTATCATTTAATAATTCCCTGACTTTGTATAGTACTGCAATAGATTTAGATATTTTTGTTCTTACAGAATTGATGTGATTTTTCCATGTTAGCTGTTCATCAATGATTACACCCAAAAATTTCATCTCATTAACTCTACAAATCTCAACACCCTCAATTTTAAATGGATCATCAACTGTTCTCTTTTTGTTACTAAATATCATGTATTTAGTTTTATCTAAATTTAATGATAATTTATTAAGTTTAAACCAAGTTTGTATTTTATCAAATTCTGTCTTCATCAATTCCAACATCCGTTTTACATCTTTACCCAAACAAAAAAATGTGGTGTCATCTGCAAAAAGGACACATTTGAGGAGTCCTGATACATTCACTAAGTCATTCACATATAAAATAAATAACTTTGGTCCGAGTACAGAGCCTTGAGGAACTCCACAAGTGATATTGCACAGGTCAGATCTTACACCATTTATTTGTACAAACTGTTTCCTATCTTTTAAATAGCTAGATACCCAGTGTAATGCTGGTCCTCTTATACCATATTTATTTAATTTTTCAAGGAGAATAGTGTGGTCAATAGTATCGAATGCTTTTTTTAAATCAACAAAAATACTAACACAATACTGTT
>NC_056508.1:1773619-1784162 GCF_014905685.2 Nematolebias whitei | reverse complement strand
AGGAAACAACACAGCACAACCACTGCTTCACTGAAGGTTCTTAATGATGTTGTTGAAGCACTGGATGCTAAGGATTATTGTGCTGCACTTTTCTTAGACCTGTCTAAAGCTTTTGACACTGTGGATCAGAACATCTTGTGTCATAAACTCTCAGAAATCGGTTTCTCAGATCACACCATTGGTTGGTTCTCTAACTATCTTTCAGACCGGAGGCAATGTGTTCAACATAATGGTACTTCCTCCAGTTATTTAACAGTCAACAATGGTGTACCACAAGGCTCAGTCTTAGGACCCACCCTCTTTACAATCTACATACATAATGTAGGTAAAAACATCCCTGATGCATCCATACATTTCTATGCTGATGACACAGTTGTTTATTGTCGAGCTAAAACAGTTTCTAAGGCTTTCCAGCTTCTGAAATCTGCATTTAACTACATCCAGACTGATTTGTTTCACCTCAAACTTGTCCTAAATGCCGAAAAAACCAAAGGGATGCTTTTTTCAAATAGGAAGTTGGTCCCAGCAGTTCTTCCTCTGATTTTATCCTCAAATGGTGTCCCCATTGAGTTTGTTGATTCCTATAAATATTTGGGTATCTTGGTCGACTCACATCTTTCTTTTAAGCTCCATGTGGAAAACTTGATAAAGAAACTGAAAGTTAAACTGGGTTTCTTTTTCAGAAACAGATCCTGTCTAACCCTGAATGCTAGAAAACGCCTTGTATCTGTGACTTTCCTTCCCTCCATTGATTTTGGTGATATTATTTACATGAACGCTCCTACAAGAACCCTGCAGATGTTGGATGCTGTCTATCATGGTGCACTAAGATTCATAACTGGCTGTGATTATCGTACCCACCACTGCACCCTGTATTCATTGGTTAACTGGACATCATTAACTTCACGCAGACTCTCTCACTGGTACATTTTCATCTTTAAATCACTTCCTGGTCTGCTGCCTTCATACATCTCCTCCTACATGTCTCTGCGTGAGTGCAGCTACGGAGTGCGCTCTCAGGACATTATTACCTGCAGTGTTCCCTCAGTGAGGACTGAACTAGGCAAAAGGGCCTTCTCCTACTCCGCTCCTGTTTCCTGGAATATCTTACAAAAAGATTTGAAGCTCTCGACCTTTGACCTCTCTAAGTGGCTTTAAGAATCTGTTGGACTCCTGGCAGGGTCCAATGCTGACATGTTCCTGTTTTTAGTTTTATACATTTGTCTCGGAATCTAGTAGTTTTTTTGGTTTTGTTACCTTTTTCCTTTTAGCCATCCTATTTGTTAAAAAAAACAAAAAAAAACTGTAGTATGAGTTTTTTATAACTGCTTATTGTTGTTGCTGTTGTCCATTGTTGTCATCTTTCTTTGTTGAAATCAGGTCTCTCTTGTAAATGAGTCCTCGAGGCTCAATGGGATTTACCTGTATAAATAAAGGTTGATTGATCATATCCATGTCCACCCAGTCTTTTGATCTCTTATCTGTAAGATTTTTTACTACATTCATTATTTCTTCTTTGTCAGTTCCATTAAGAAAAATACTGTTGTCACAACTTATAACTGAATGGTTCACATTATTGTCTACTTTTGGTGTTTTAGCTGCAAGGCTTGATCCAACGTTCACAAAATAATGATTGAATCCATTTACAATTTCATTTTCATCATGGATTTCATCGTCATCCTTCAAAAAATATTGTGAAATACCTGTTTTTGCTTTATGACTTTTCAGAACACTATTTATTACTCGCCATGCAGCTTTCATATCACCATTACTTTTATTTAATAAATCACTATAATATTCCTTCTTGTGTTTCCTTATAATCGCTACTAATTTATTTTTATACTTCTTATATTTCTCTTCAGCCTCTTGTGTTCCCAATTTCAAGAAACATGTATACAAATAATTCTTTTTTTTACAAGCATTTCTCAACCCTTTCATCATCCACGGTTGGTCAACAACATTTCTCTTTGTACAATTATTTTGCACACAATTCTTTTCATACAGAGCTCCTAAAATATTCATAAACTCATCATATGATCTGTTCACATCATCAACATACACGTCTTTCCAGCTTTGTTTATGTAAATCATCTTTTAATTTGTCCATTGCTTTTTTTGATGTGTTTATTGTTTTTTCCTTAATTGTAATTTCTTTTGTAATGCTTTGATCATTTTTATAAATCATGAAAACTGGTAAGTGATCACTTAAATCACTCGTTAAAATACCTCCCATCACATCCCCATTTGTTACATTTGTGAAAATATTATCGATTATTGTAGCACTATGAGTTGTAATTCTTGTTGGTTTTGATATTAACGGATAAAGATTTAAACTATACAATGAATTTGTAAATGTACTGATGTTATTTGAATCTGTTTTATTTCCCAGGTCAATATTAAAGTCTCCACACAAAAAAATGCTTTTATTAAAACTCTTGTCCAATAGTTGTACGATTTTATCAGTGAATATTTCTATATTTGATCCTGGAGATCGATATACACAACTTATTAATATGTTTTTATCATTCTTCTTTATTATTTCTATTGTTATTATTTCCATGATATTATCAACAATTATTGACATTTCATTAATTAACTTACATTTTATTTCATTTTTAACAAATAGAGCCACTCCACCACCTCTTTTGTTGCTTCTGTTCACATGATATAATTCATACCTTCCATGTGAACATTAGTTGTGTTTTCATCGTTGAGCCATGTCTCTGACAGTGCTATTATTGTAAAGGTTCTGTTTAGCTGTTTTAAATAATCTGTTATTTTGGATATATTTGCATTTAAACTTTACTATTAAAGTGAATAATAGAGAGAGCTCCATTTGTTATATTGATGTCATTAAACTGTTCTTCATTGTAATATTCACAGTCTTTTATTGCAGGGAAAAAATTGTATCAATCACATCTTCAACATTGTATATTTTAAACTCTAAGTCTTCGTATGTTGCCATGTTTTAATGTATTTGTTTGTTTTATATTTTGTTAATTTCTTGTTTGTGAAGTTATGTCAATGATTTATCATCTGTCATTTCCTGAGCTCATTTTAGTTTTTCCAGATCCTTCAGGTCTTTTATTATTTTAGCCTGAAATCCTTCCTGTATTTTGATCCAGATGTTTCCATTTCTTGTCCAATATATATAGGTCTCCTGGTTCTAATATGGACCTCTTTACAGAATGGTTTGAGAAAACCTACACAACTGAGACACCAAAGAACTATTTTATCTGTGGGGACTTTAATATTGATCTGCTGAATGTAAACAATCACAAATCGACTGAAGAGTTTATTAATACTACATGCAGTCTGAGCCTTTTCCCTCAAATTACAAGATCTACCAGAATCACATCTAGCAGCGCAACATTAATAGACAATATATTTACAAATGTGATACATAATAATACATCCATCCATCCATCCATCCATTTTCTTTACCCGCTTGTTCCATTTTAGGTCACGGGGGTCGCCGGTGCCCATGTCCAGCAATCACTGTGTGAGGGGCAGGGGACACCCTGGACAGGTCTCCAGTCCATCACAGGGACACATAGAGACAAACGAGACAAACAACCATTCACTCTCTCACTCACACCTAGGGACATTTAGAGTTACCAATCAGTCTAACTTGCATGTTTTTGGTCTGTGGGAGGAAACTGGAGCACCCGGAGAAAACCCAAGGACCTGCTCGCTGAGAGGCAGCAGCTCTACCAGTTGCGCCACCGTGCTGCCAGGCCTGTTTCATTACTTCCACAATTCTCCAAAATTCTGGAACAAATATTTGTTGCTAGATTGGATAGATTTGTTAGTAAACTCAAATTACTCGCTGAGAGTCGGTATGGATTTAGGTCACAAAGATCCACAGCGAAGGCAGTTCTTCAATTAGGAGAAGAGGTGACCAGTGCACTAGATAAAAAGAAACCTGCCCTTGGGGTATTCATTGACTTAAAAAAAGCATTTGATACAATTGATCATGAAATACTCATCAAGAAACTTGAGTGCTATGGTCTACGAAGAGTAGTTTAGCACTGGTTGAAAAGTTATCTTAGAAACAGGCAACAATTTGTACAAATGGGTGATTTCCAGTCCTCTTGCTTGGACATTGTTTGTGGTGTTCCCCAGGGTTCAGTATTGGGACAAAAGTTGTTTAGTTTATACATAAATGATATATGTAAGGTTTCTATAATACTTAATTTTGTTTTATTTGCAGGTGACAAACATTTTTTTTACAGGTGAAAATTTACGGCAGCTTTTGATAGAAATTAATTTAGAGCTATGTAAATTGAAAAAGTAGTTTGATATTAACAAATTATCACTAAATTTAGATAAAACCAAGTTTATGTTATTTGGGAATTGTAAAGGGCATAGCGATTTACAAATAATTGATAATGTGACTGTGGAGAGAGTGACTGAAATTCTGTTTTTGGGAGTATTGATTCATAATAAGATCTGTTGGAAACCTCATATTAAATATGTTCAATCTAAAATAGCTAGAAGTATTGCAGTTCTCTCTAATGCTAGAAAATTTCTAAATTCTTCTGCCCTTCATATTATTTACTGTTCACTTATTTTGTCAAATCTAAGTTACTGTGTGGAAGTTTTGGGCAACACTTGCAAAACTTCACTTCAACCATTATGCACATTACAGAAAAGAGCCATTCGAATAGTTCACAAGGTTGATTTTTATTGTCATACCAACAATTTATTTATAGATTCTTATTTCCTGAAACTCCCAGATTTGGTAGAGTTTCAAACTGCACAATGTGATGATTTCTAGGCAGGAGACCCATTTGGTGCAGGCAGGCAGGCAAGACTCAAGGAATATAAATCAATAATTTATTCTTTACAAAATAAAGATGGCTGACGGGGCAGCAAACTTACATGGGACAAGACGCAGGATACGAGGAGCAGGACACAAGGAGCATAACAGGCATCACAGTGAGACAACGACCATACAATGAGAGACGCAGGCAAACAGACTTAAATACACACACTAACAGACCAACACAGAACACCTGTGAAACATCACAGGTGCAGACATCAGAGGGGGAGCAGACAAATACAGAACACTAGAGGGAGACAGAGACCAGGGAAAGCACAACTCCTACACAATTTATGTATAAAGTTAGAAACAAACTATTACCAGAAATATTCAAAAATGATTTACTGATAGAGTCGGGAGATATGACTATAGAGAAAACTTAAATTTCAGAACTTTGAATGTTAGAACAACAATGAAAAGAATGTGCATTTCTGTCATTGGTGTGAACATCTGGAATAAACTCACCAAAGAGTTGAAGCAAAGTCCAAGCATGAGGTGTTTTAAGAAAAGACTCAAAATGGTTTTTATTCAAAAGTATATGGATGAACAGGGGTGATGAACTGGCTGGTAATTATAGAACTGTGGATGAACTGGGCAATTAGGTGCTGGTTTGTGTATGTGTGTGTAAACATATGTGGGTGTGTAAATAGGTATATATTATCTATGTATTTATGCAGGTAGATGTGCATGTATATCTATGTGTGTATGTGTTACTTTCATCTGGTCCAGAAAACAGTATTATAGTTATTATTATTATTACTTTTAAATTTTATTTTTATTATTTTTATTTTTGGAAAGGATACTGGCAACAGGAAGACTATTTATGCTATGAATTAATGAATGGAAAAGGGTTATGATTATATAAGTTAAACTTCATCATACTCCTTTTCAGACTCACAGTCACCAAAAAAGTGGAGTATTTACATGTATTTGAGTATATAAAAATTGAGTATGTATATTTAATAACAAGATATTGTATTTACACGTAGAAACATGAAAGTCTTTATTTTTATGTTTTGTTGGTGAAATGTCTGGCTGAAATAAAATTATTAATTCAAAAAATTCAAAAAAGATGATATTTCATACATAACTGCAGATGTAGCAATATGTTTTTCTGTTTCTATAAATAACACGTCTTTAATTTTTTTTAACTGTTACAATTTTATTGACGTGTAACATTTACAGTATTTGATATTTTGATTGGAATTTATAAATAAATAAATAAATATATATATATATATATATATATATATATATATATATATATATATATGTATATATATATATTCAAATTCAAATTCAAAAATACTTTATTAATCCCAAAGGGAAATTATTTGTTGTTGTAACTCGTTATCCTCATTTCATTAAGAGATGTTATAGATGCTGATGCTGTAGACAGGAAGGATCTCTTGTAAAGGTCCATCCCACAGTGGATCCTAAGAAACTGGCTGCAGATCCCATCCGATCCGTCCACCCAGACTTGGCTGGCCTCTTGGTTCCCCTGGACTGTAGGACCGCTTGAATGCCAGGCAGAACTCCTCCCAGAGCGATGGCCACTCCTCCCAGCAGTCTGCCGAGCTCCTCGTCACTGCGGACAGCCAACTGTAGGTGCTGAGGGACGATCCTGTTCTTCCGCTGTCATGAGCCGTGTTTCCTGCTAGTTCCAGGATCTCAGTGGTCAGGCACTCGAGCACAGCTGGCAGGTAGATGAGAATGCGTCCATAGAATATCCTTTTCAACTCATTTGAGAGTTGGGGCCATAGTTGAGATATTATTTCAGCTTTTGAGATGTTAATCAGCTGTTGTTGTAGAAAACTGCCTTGTTGCCATGGTTACGCATCATAACAAATGTTCAAAACTAAAAAAGTTTCAGTAAAAATCCTTCCAGCTGCTCAGCATCTGATACCAGAGGAAACAATCATCCAAAAATGTGATTTACATCCAGAAAAAGAGGAATTAAAGTTTCCAAAAGCAAAATCTCAGAATGAAAGTAACAGAGCTGCTCCAACATGCAGCCACCTTGAGCGGCGCAATTCTAAAATTTTTTATATGTATATAAAAGTATATATAGTAAATATATAGTTTATATAGTAAAATGTATATATATGTTATTTATATATATATATGTATATATATATATATTTTTTTTCCGGTGGGGGAAAAAAACCCATTGTCAGACTCTTCACCCGGACGAGGAAGCTCTGGGTTTTTATCTGAATTTCATTTTGGCCCTCCACCACCACCATGACAGCTATTGTGAGAGGTTCAGCCAGTGTGCCTATACGAGTTGCTGGTGATGGCATGGAGACTGAAAAACCACCAGCTAACTTAGAGGTTTTAACACAGAAGCTTTTTCATCTAAAGTCTCCCTCCTCAAGATAGCCAGTCCAAAGCTCAGCCCCAAATCTCCTCATGTCGCGGCCCTTGCTGCTTCGCAGCCTCTCGGTGTGCTCCACCTGGACAAGGTGAGTCGAGAGGCCTGCACCGAGGTGGACGCAGTGAGGATCATCGTGCCGAGAGCTGCCATCACTCGGACTGGCCGGGTGGGACTCGCTGAGGGGAAAGGAGAGACAGGGCAACAAGATAAAGAGCAGGGTTGTCCTCTCCTGCCTCTTGTGGAGGACTGGAGAGGACAGCTGGAAAAACTGCAGAACTCTGAACTTGTAGAACCCACCGCAGGGACATCAAGGTAACCTTGAATGAGTTCCCGCGAACAAGAATGTCGTCCAAGTACACTAGAAACTCCTGTTGCGGGATTTCAGCTAGCAACTTCTCCATTAGCCGTTCGAAAGTGGCTGGGGCATTACACAGTCCAAAGCAGAGGACACAAAATTGCCATAGCCCTCTACCAGTGCAGAAAGTGTTCTTGGGTTTAGTGTCTGGACTGAGGGGCACCTGCCAATACCCACTACATAGATCTAATGAAGAAAACCAGGACGAGCCAGACACCAAGTCCAGTGACTCTTTACTGTGGGGCAGCAAGTACAAGTCTTTTTTAGTGACACTGTTTAAAGGTCTGTAGTCCACACAAAATCTAATTTTTGAACTTTTTTCTTATTGACCATCACAACCCCCAAAGCCCAGGGACTGTCAGAGGGCTCAATGATTCCTGGCCTTAGCATTTCATAGACTGTGATGTCAGCAGCTGCCTGATGGGCGAGGGGAAGGAGGCGAGGGCGTGTTTTTATGGGCCATGCATCTCCTGTGTCACTTCTGTGTTGTACCAGGTGTATCAGACCCACTTCCTCATCTGACAGAGCAAAAATGTCTTTAAACTTCAAGAGTACTTCCTACAACTCCTCCTGCTGTTGGGGTTCCAAGTTACCACAGCTCCATCCCCATACCTCCCTTACTACTGCCAGCCTGTCTACCCCTCTCCCCACAGGTTGTTGCCCAAGGACAGTGTAGTGCACAACAGATAGATACTGTGTTGCTGGGGGCAAGGAGGTTGGAGGAGAAATATGGAAAGTGGGGTCAGAAGATTCTACAGCCATCGAGGTTGCTGAGTGAAGGCACGGGAGCTGTGTGGAGTGCACTAACTCAACTGTGGAACCCCCTGGGAAAGTCAAAGTGTTGTTTCCTAGGTCCAACACACAGTTAGCAGCCCAAAGAAAGTCCAGCCCTAATATGCATGAGTCTTGGACCGCTGCAACCCATACCTGAAATTTTACTGACATTTTCCTCACCTGAATGTTGACCACCCCTCTCCCCAGCATAGGGGCTAGCTAGCTCACCAGTCACTGTCTTAAGTTTTACTACAGTAAAGTCCAACTGAGTCCCAACTGGAACCAGATCAGGTCGCACCAAGGTTGCAGTAGAACATGAGTTAACAAGCGGTAAACTTGGGGCGCCTGCCAGGGTGATGGGGATGTGGCAAAAATTCCCCATGTGTGTCCAGCCCACCACCCGTGCAGACTCTGCAATGTCATCTGCTTCTGGGGGGCGTGGAGCCCCGCTCCCCTGACATTTCGGTTGATCTCATTCCACTAGGGGTAAGAGGGACACAGGGGCAGGGGCCTGTGTCGTCCCATTTATACAGACCCCGGAGCGTTTCCCGGACCACCAACCTGCCTTGGGCACCATACACTGATATGGCCAGCCTGACCACAGACCCAGCATACAGGGGGGCCTCTCGGTGGGCAATTATGAGCACCTCTACATAGTTGTTACAATGACACTGCACGGATCAGTTCACTTAACTCAGCAGCCCAAGCCAGGGTCTCTTGGGACAGGCTCTCCTGAACCACACTCCTTACAACAGGGTCAGCTCCAACATGGTCAGTCTCTGAAGCAGCTCCAAGCGCCTCTCTCTCTCCAGGGCCAGCTCCAGCACCTCTTGCAGAGTATGGGGATGTCCCAGCTGTGTCTGTACATGTAGCTCTCTGGGAGTAATGGCCCGGATGAACTGGTCTCTGGCTAGCTCACTTTGTATGTCAGCGGACATGTGGGAATATATTTTTCTAGTTAGGGTTTCAATGTCATTGGCCAGTGCATGTAATGGCTCTCCATTCAGTCTCTGCCTGCTTGCCAGCTCTGTACACAGGACACCGGGCTGGTTACATTGTCCAAAATGCTGCTTTAGAGCTCCAACTAAAGCTCCATAGTCGTCTCTTTCGGATAGGCTTAGCAGAAGCAGGCATGTTAGCGCTTCATCAGTGAGACAGAGAGCCAGCTGAAGCGCTTTAATGTCCTCTGCCCAGCTTGCAGCCTTTGCCAACAGCTCAAATTGGGCATGAAAAGCATCCCAGTCCGCCCTACCAGAGTATTTTGGCGTTTTCACTTGCAGCTGACAACCATGGGCCCCACCATCTTTGTTAACTTTTGGCTGTGCTTCCCCGGGCGTCTGAGTTTTCGCGCCAATGCGGTCCTCCCCCCTCCATGAGCTGAATCCAGCATCAGCAGCTAGCTTTCTTGCCATCTGTTTCAAACAAGCAACGTGCTCTGAAGTACGGCCAGAGTCCATCACATACCGTGAAGCACCAGCGTAGTCACTGTCCATCACATCCTCTTTTACAGCCAGATAGTCAGTCTTGTCCCTCTGCGCAGCCATCCTGCTGGGAGCTGACAAGCTAAGCTAGCTCCGGTCTTTTACTTCTGATACCAATGTGACGTCCAGCCGGACGTATTGGAATTATGGTCGAGGAAGACATGAATAACCACTGCTTTATTGCTAACTTAAAAATGGTTACTGTCGGCTGCAACCACGTCTGTACAAGAACGAACTCTCTGGCCCTCCAACACACCCACACGTGCGTGCACACACACACCTGCGAGTTTCCGCACCAACTTCTCCTCCAATCAGCTCTCACTCACCGCTCCGCTCCTCCATTTACACACTTGTCTTAAACTCCATACAGATAATCCATTTTCCAATAAAAATGAGTAAACGGAACATTTGAAACAAGAGAACACATTGTTAACTTGAGTATTACTGCAGGGTTGTCACAATATAAAACAAAAGCAACAAATTTGACAAGGTAGGTAGATGACAGCAGGTACACGCTTGCGCCATCTTGCCACACCCTTCAACTTGTAAATGGAGACCACTTCCACTGCAGATCCTCCAATGTTCAGGGGGAGGGAGGTAGGTGTGTTTGTTCTTTCTGTAAACCACGACCATCTCCTTCATCTTCTTCACATTGATGTGAAGTTTGTACTTTGTGCACCAGCTCTCCAGGTGTTCCACCTCCTGCCTGTAGCTGGACTCATCATTGTTTGT
>NC_056508.1:1772112-1773519 GCF_014905685.2 Nematolebias whitei | reverse complement strand
TCCAGGTGTTCCACCTCCTGCCTGTAGCTGGACTCATCATTGTTTGTAATGCATCCAACCACCGCTGTATCGTCTGAAAACTTTACAATATTCTAGATATTTGTGTGTGTTTGTGTGATGCTACTCACAGGCGAGGTAGGACTTAAGACTTCCTTTGCTCATGAGTTCAGTCACGATGTAGACTGGTTCTCCTCTGGAGCACATGGCCAATAGCTGAATCAGCTTGGGGTGATGGAGGCTCTTGAGCGCCTGAACCTCCTTCACAAACTCATCTTGCTTGGTGTCCTCTAAGGGAATAAGAGGAAACAGAGACAACATGGTCAATTTAACTTTAATTGGCTCTGTTTAAGTGTTTGTTTATAATGATTTGTCTTAATGGGCAGAAATGTGGCTAAGTTGGTAGAGCTGTTGCCTATCAACAAGAAGGTGGCCGGTTCAAATCCTGGCCTGGGGCCTTTCTGGGTGGAGTTTCCATGTTCTCTCTGTGCCAGCATGAGTTTTCTCCAGGTACTCCGGTTTTCTCTCACAGACAAAAAACATGCATGTTAGACTGACTGGTAACTCTAAATTGTCCCTAGGTGAGAGAGACAGAAAGTGAATGGTTGTTTGTCTCGTTTGTCTCCATGTGTCCCTTTGATGGACTGGAGACCTGTCCAGGGTGTCACAGCTTGCACAGTGACTGCTGGATATGGGCACCAGTGGCCCATAGCAAAATAGTCACCCTGTGATCCGAAAAGGAAAAAGAAGGGAAAGATAATGGGTGGATGGATGTTTGTAGAAACAGAGTTAAATTCTGACAGAATTCATGAACTGATTTGTCTGAATGCGGCCAAAGATTAAAGTGTTCAAGTTTTAAAATAATTATTTTTGAATATTTCACACTGTTTTGTAAAACTTTACATGGGGATTTGATGGAATTCTGCAACTAATTGCAAGTACATGTACTGGCTGTTACTCTCCAAATTCATTCAGCCTTTATTTTTTTTCATTCAACCTTTATCTAGACAGGTTAATCGCATTGAGCCTCGGGGACTCATTTACAAGAGAGACCTGATTTCAACAAAGAAAGATGACAACAATGGATAACAACGACAACAATAGACAGTCAATACACATTAAATTTTTTTATTTTATTTTTTCTTTTTTATTTATTTTTTAATAAAAAAAAATACAAATCAAAACAAAATAGCAACCAAAAAGACAATCAAGAGGAATAGTAGTGAAGAAAAAAAAACAGCTAGATTATAAGGCAATTTAGAAAACTAAAAACAAGAACATGTCTGCGTTGGTTTTTGCCAGAAACTTAACAGATTCTTAAAGTCACTTAGAGAGGTCAAGGTCGAGAGCTTCAGATCTTTTTGCAAGATATTCCAAGAAACAGGAGCGGAGTAGGAGAAGGTCCTTTTG
>NC_056508.1:1761787-1772012 GCF_014905685.2 Nematolebias whitei | reverse complement strand
TCCATTATCTTTACCCGTTTGTTCCATTTTGGGTCACGGGGGTCGCTGGTGCCCATGTCCAGCAATCACTGTGCGAGGGGCGGGGGACACCCTGGACAGGTCGCAAGTCCATCACAGGGACACATAGACAAACAAGACAAACAACCATTCACTCTCTCACTCACACCTAGGGACAACTTTAGAGTTACCATCAGCCTAACATGCATGTTTTTGGTCTGTGGGAGGAAACTGGAGTACCCGGAGAAAACCCACGCATGCACGGAGAGAACATGCAAACTCCACCCAGAAAGACCCCTGGACCAGGGTTTGAACCAGGGACCTGCTCGCTGAGAGGCAGCAGCTCTACCAGCTGCGCCACCGTGCTGCCCTTCATATTCAATATTTGCCATAATTTTCATGTCATAATTCAAACTGAAAATAAACATTAAAGAACTGTATTTAAATTAAGGATTCTTCGCGTTTTCATTGAGGGACAGGAATTAAGTTCGTTACAAGAACTCATGGTTTATATATGTTTGAAGTGAGGCCGATCCAGAGAAAAACCTGTTAAAGGGTACGGATTTGACCGGACCAAAAGTCCAATATCCTGCAGATGTATTGCCCTACATTCTCTATTGGAACCCAACGTGGGGCGAACGTTTAATTCACCCACTAAAAAGCAGAAGAATGGTTTTAACATGCTGATTAATTTTACCATACCATACCATTTTATTTACAGAGCACTTAAAACAGCGACAAGGCCAACCAAAGTACTGTACAGACAAAACAACAGGTAACACACAAAGCAAAATACAAAATGAAGTAAATAAGAATATAGACATAAAAACGATGCAGATAATGACGACAAACCAGTGTGGAGCATACAGGTTCAAAATACAGATGGAAGCATGAAGTGCTCCAAAATCTCCTGATAGCTAGCTGCATTGACCCTGCCCTTGATCAAACACAGTGGACCAACACCAGCAGCTGACATGGCACCCCAGACCATCACTGACTGTGGGTGCTTCACACTGGACTTCTGGCATTTTGGCATTTCCTTCTCCCCAGTCTTCCTCCAGACTCTGGCACCTTGATTTCCGAATGACATGCAAAATTTGCTTTCATCCAAAAAAAGTACTTTGCACCACTGAGCAACAGTCCAGTGCTGCTTCTCTGTAGCCCAGGTCAGGCGCTGCTGCTGCTGTTTCTGGTTCAAAAGTGGCTTGACCTGGGGAATGCGGCACCTGTAGCTCATTTCCTGCACACGCCTGTGCACGGTGGCTCTGGAGGTTTCTACTCCAGACACAGCCCACTGCTTCCGCAGGTCCCCCAAGGTCTGGGATCGGCCCTTCTCTACAATCTTCCTCAGGGTCCGGTCACCTCTTCTCGTTGTGCAGCGTTTTCTGCCACACTTTTCCCTTCCCACAGACTTCCCACTGAGGTGCCTTGATACAGCACTCTGGGAACAGCCTATTGGTTCAGCAATTTCTTTCTGTGTCTTACCCTCTTGCTTGAGGGTGTCAATGATGGCCTTCTGGACAGCAGTCAGGTCGGCAGTCTTACCCATGATTGCGGTTTTGAGTAATGAACAAGGCTGGGAGTTTTTAAAAGCCTCAGGAATCTTTTGCAGGTGTTTAGAGTTACGTCGTTGATTCAGATGGTTAGGTTAATAGCTTGTTTAGAGAACCTTTTCATGATATGCTAATTTTTTGGGACAGGCATTTTGGGTTTTCATGAGCTGTATGCCATAATCATCAGTATTAAAACAATTAAAGACCTGAAATATTTCAGTTGGTGTGCAATGAATCTGAAATATATGAAAGTTTCATTTTTATCATTACATTATGGAAAATAATGACCTTTGTTACAATATGCTAATTTTTTTAGAAGGACCTGTACAAGTCTAGCTAACTTGTATTCATAACGCTGTTTTGGGAATGGAGGCAAGGGCGTCAGAAGCATCCGTAATGTGGGGGGGACACAATGACGTGTGTAGGTGTGTGTGTGCGCGCGCGTGTGTGAGCACGTAAAAAAAGGTGTTCACTAGTGAACAAAAAAGCAACATTTCACCTAGATTTCCTTTAATTCCACACATTTAAAACATGTTTCTCACCAAGTTTGTGTAAATTAATCTGTGGGTTTTAAAAACATTTTAACTTTAATACACTTTAACACAGAGCGTCAGCTCGACACTATTTGTCTTTATAGAGAAATAAAAACCATCACCACTGGACTTTTTTACTTGTGTTCAACACTGCTCATCTAAATGATGTTTCTCATGAAGCTTGAGGACAATAAGGTGTGGGGGTTTAAAGACATTTCAGCTTTAATGCACCTGAACACACAGCGTCTCTTACACCTGCAGCGTCTCACAGCGTCACAGTTACTGCTAAGCTAACATGCTACAGATGTAGCGCTGCACTCAAACATCCTCCTAACATGAATATATGTTGATGATCAACCCCCTGGTCAACCACTGCCCGCACAAAGCTGCTAAACTGGCGAGCGAGTAACACAGGTACCTTCACCTGTGCGCGTTTTCTGCTGAGGCAAGAGGCAGGAAGCGACAGTGGAGAGTTGGAGGTAACCAGGAAAACCTGGAGTGGAGTTTTAGTGGCTTGAATATTCTCCTATTAATCAAGTGGAATGGATTTGTTCATGAAGAAAGAGAAACTGCGCCGCCTGAACTAATGTTTTATAGTAAAAGTGGGGGGGACTTGTCCCCTTCACATATAATGGTTGCGACGCCTATGAACGGAGGTAATGTTTGTTTTTGCTCCAGAGACTCGCTGAAGTCAAATAGAGCAAAGCTACAAAAAGGACATTAAAAAACTCCCTGAATAGCTTGGTTGCTTTGCAATGTGGTGTACAGCACAGAAGCGTTCAGTCCGTCTTTATTCCTGTGTTTTGAAAAAAACTACAGAAGTGTTTTGGAAGCCGCCGTGCTTCGTCTGAAGTCAGTAAGAAGTTGTCAGATTTAACCGTTACATTTTCGAGTTGAAAACTGGGCATACATAAGTGTTAAAGTCTGTTTTTCCTCCGGGAGCTTGAAGCTAAGAGCTACAGCTTGCTTGCCGTAAATGGTTGACGCATGCGCAGAAAGTTGCGTCCCATTAAAAGTTTGAGTAAAATTTTTCTTTTCGGTTAAGAAAGTGCATTTTATGCTGGGAAAAGGTTCACCTTGCTTTCTAAAGTGAAAAGAAACGCTTTGCTGTGTGTTTTTATGGTCAGATCCGTTCTGTTTGAAGGACAGAAGAGGAAACACCTCCTCCTCACTTGAACTTTGTCTGTCAGACGACTAGTTATTTTAATGTAGTGGTCCAGTCAAGTGATTGCAACGAGTTGACACTTGTTGAAAGCTTTAAACTTTGTTTTTGATCTGAAAAGAGTTTAAACTAAGTTTATTCATCTGATAAATATGTTTTAAACATAATTATCAACATTCAATTCTGGAAAGTAAACAACTCTGGTTGTTTTACTTTGATAAGTCCATTAGAAAATAAAACTTAAAAAGTTTAAAGTTCTAATTTTTCCGTTAAACTTAGAAACTTCAAATCTGAATGAAAAACACTTCATTCTGAATTGAATGTTGTCTTTGTGGTGTCATTGTCTTTGGTAAAGTTAGCTGATTAAAATGAACTGTTTTGGATTCTGTGAATTTTAAAGTTTTAATTTGAGAAGGATAACAACTTTTCATGTAAATGCTTTGAACTCAGAACAACAAGGTTAATTTAATATTTAGTGGACTTACCAATACAAAAGGATTAAATCATAATACTGAACAACAGTTCAGTCAATTGCATTAAAGTTAAAAGGGTTTAAGTTTTGTTTTTCTTTAAGGGTTTTTAGAGAAACTAGTCATGGCAGGTGTAAACACCTCTCCAGAATCAAGCGATATGGACGAACAGAGAATGGAAAATTCTTGCTCAAACCTAGAAGAGGCTGTAGAATATCTCTTGACAGAATTAAATCTGGATTATAAAAATCTAATTCAAGGAAAAACCTCCAAAGAATTAGAACAAATAATCACAGACCTAGCTAAACAGACGCTAGATGAAAAACCGACAGGTCCCCAAGTTTCAACAATGCTAGCCATGCTCGCAGGAGTAATTACAAAAAGGCTAGAACAAGCTGAAACAGTCCTTAACAAAGCCTCAGAGAAATTAAAAACAAGGAAGGAAAGAATACATCATTTGAAAGATGGCAAAAAAGAGCTACAGACAGAAAACACCTCCTTAGCTCATGCAAACGCCAAGTTAACAGCTGAAATAGCTGATAAGACAAAAGATTTTGATCTACTCAGCAGCAAACTGCTTGATGTAAATTCAAAATATGAAACTGACACGCAGGCATTTCAAAGTAGGCCCACACAAGAAAAGGAAGAAGCCTCAAAAACGTAGGCAGAACTCCAAAAAAGCATATGATCAAATAGACGGGTTTAAAATGAACGATACAGCATACTTTAATCGTATTGCTGATAAACAGAAAGAGATTCAAACTCTGAGAAACCAAATCTCGGAGCTAGAGGAACAGGTTAAAACCCTAACAACTAGAGAACATCCAGTTCTAAGTCCCGAACATTCTTTCAGAAGTCTCCCATCTCCTCTGGGAAGGAGATCTCCTGAACACCTCCACACTCCCCCTCGGGTAAGTGGACCTCCACCTCTAGAGTCTTATCCAACTCGAGTTTATGAACGAGGACCAGGAAGACCCTCAGGTATGTACACCCACAGACCTTTGTCCCCCCGGTAGGTCATAGACAACCTCTGGTAACATCAACTGTTGTGAAGACTGAACCATTCTCAAGCCAAATGAGAACTCAAGCCCAACATGGTCCAACAGACCGTGACTTGGACAAAATTGCCGAGAACATTTCTCAATTTGATCTCACACCAGGTGGTCAAAATGACATTATAGCCTACCTTGATGACAACATTCTACCCAAGAAGTTTCCTGAAGTTACAGCTCAGGATTACATCTATCTGATTAAGTAGACAGCTAGCAGAGAGGTCACTAAGTTCATGGACCGTTAACCAGTCCATGTACTAGCAGACCTGCATTTGCTACGCTATTCTCTAGAAAGAGAGTTTTCAGACAAAACAGTACAATCTGGTCTGACTTCTGCTCTAAACACCAGACAAGGTAAACAAGAGCCACCAAATAACTATTACTATAGACTCTAAATGCCTAGTTTGGGTCTAATAATTATCCGGGGATGGTTGAGGATGTTAACTTCAAAACTCTCTTCGTTCAAAACCTCCATCATTCAGTCAACACTCAACTTGATGTGATGGCTAACCCACGAACAGCCACAATCCACCAGTTGCGTGAATGGGCATCTTTAGCCTTTCAGAAGCTGAGACAGTCCAAACCAACTGAACCAACAATAATAGCTGTAAACACACGTTCTCTACCTCTGGGACTTGAAGGAACATGAGCAAACCCTGACTCCTACCAAGCCAAGTCTGCCCCTTCATCACCCAAGTTTAAGAGAACGCAACAGCATTTTCAGACTGAAAACCCCCACCAAGGTAAAAATCAGAACAGATACTCAGATTCTTGGAGAGACCATGATTATCCAAGTCCTGACCACTGAAAGTGTAACAAGGATTATCAAGGAGGAAGACACTCTCTTAATTATAATCGCAAATTTTCAGGTTATGATCAACCTGACAGAAGGCAAAACCATCAGTTCCAGAACCGTCGCTCTAGATCTGAAAGAGAACCATGTTCACCAGTTCAAAGACGTTCTGAAAAGATGAAAGAATCAAAACCTGAACAAGATGATGACAATAAAGGTTTCACTTCCAAAGAGATGGAAATGATCTGACGTATAGTAGAAGAAATGTGTAAACAGGAAACGTCCAAGAAGGCTGATCTCCTGACTATAACCTCTTCTGTTCCAAAACCCGAGTCTCTAAATGTTACAAACGAGCCGTTGGAACCACAAGCTAAGGAGTTGAAACCTCCATCTGTGGCGGCAGATTGTGATCCCTCTCCTGTAGCTGAAGTAGAGACCTCAGATGTTGACATGTCTGGTCCAGTAACAGAAACTGACCAGTCAAACATAACAAGTGCTGTTTTAACAGTACAGACAACTGCTGATGATCCTTTGTATGAAAACGATGACTCCAGAATCCGAATTAAACCTCCGGTACACAAGTTTTTGTGTGACCTTACTGAAAAAGAGGTAACAAGAAAGTTTTATCTTTTGCTGACCCTAGAACAAGTCCTGTCTCATGATGCTCTCCTGGACACAGGAGCTGACATCACTTTAATATCTGCCACACTATTTGAAAAACTACGGTTAGCAGCAAATTGTGCTGGTAAAGATTTGATCCTTCAGAACTGTTCTTTAGAGGTACGACCGTACTCTTCTGAAGAAACCACCTTATCCCAGATGGCACTGATTGAGATTCAGATTGGCCCAATGACTCTTATACACCCCGTATATGTGTCGCAAATGGAATCGATCCCTTTCCTAATAGGACAAGATCTTTTAAACTGGTTTCAGCCTTTGATTGTTTTCAAAAATCTCAGTCTGGGCGCAAGTACGCCAACCGTTATCCATCGCTTTCTCTCCAGAAGTAACCTCTCAGTGTGCCACACTGAATACTTCTGATGAAACCAACATCTCCCAACCTGATAACAACTCTCAAGAAAATGAGATCCTGCTCCAAACTCAGGTAATGCCAGCCACACCTAATCAAACATTGAAGCTAGCACTAGCCCAACGTGAAACGTTCTTGTGTTTGCTGAGCCAATCGCCATCCAGTGAATATTACTTCCCACAAGTGGTTAAAGGTATTGAGGTTCAGAAATCTCAAGTAAACAGTTCTAGAATTGCGCCGCTCAAGGTGGCTGCATGTTGGAGCAGCTCTGTTACTTTCATTCTGAGATTTTGCTTTTGGAAACTTTAGTTCCTGGTTTTCTGGATGTAAATCATATTTTTTGGATTATTGTTTCCTCTGGTATCAGATGCTGTGCAGATGAAAGGATTTTTACTGAAACTTTTTAAGTTTTGGACATTTGTTATGATGCGTAACTATGGCAACAAGGCTGTTTTCTACAACAACAGCAGCTGATTGGCATCTCAAAAGCTCAAATAATATCTCAACTATGGCCCTAACTCGCAAATGAGTTGAAAAGGATGTTCTGTGGACGCATTCTCATGTACCTGCCAGCTGTGCTCGAGTGCCTGACCACTGAGATCCTGGAACTAGCAGGAAACACGGCTTACGACAGCAGAAGGACAAGATCGTCCCTCAGCACCTACAATCGGCTGTCCACAGCTATGAGGAGCTCGGCAGACTGCTGGGAGAAGTGGCCATCGCTCTGGGAGGAGTTCTGCCCAGCATTCAAGCGGTCCTACAGTCCAGGGGAACTGAGAGGTCAGCCGAGTCTGGGTGGACGGATCAGACGGGATCTGCAGCCAGTTTCTTAGGATCCACTGAGGGATGGACCTTTACAAGAGATCCTTCCTGTCTACAGCCACCAGCATCTATAACATCTCTTAATGAAATGAGGATAACGAGTTACAACAACAAAATAATTTCCCTTTGGGATTAATAAAGTATTTTTTAATTGAATTGAATTGAACTGAAATGATTTTGTGTTGTCTCTTTGGACTGACAAGTTCGCCATCAGCCATGACCTTTATGAGGCCTTAGTTCTTAAACACTCTAACCTCAAAATGGTTAGAAAGACTTTTTATTTCCAAAATGATTTAAGATCGTCTCATACCTTAAAAGCTGTGGGTAGTTGTACCCTCAGGCTTAAATGAAACCATAGAGAACTGAATCACTAATTTCTTGTGGACCCAGGCTTACCACACTCTGTATACATAAGCCGTGACATCCTAGTCCAACTTAGTATTCAGGTGGATACCATAAATGATGTTGTGTGGTCACTGACAACCGTTCCTCAGGTCACCTCCGTCCCTGATCTAGACAACCTCAGATCCAGACAGACATTTCCTGAAGTTCGTCAGGGAACCTCCAACCAACAACTGAAAACCACCTCTGCTTTTGCTCAAAAGCATCTCAGTGAAATGACTGAAGGACGCAAAACCGACCACAAAGCCTCCCATGAAGAACTTCAAGTGGGGGAGAAGGTCTGGTATTACATCTTTGCCCCAGTCACTGGACAGAAAGCTTCCCAAACCGGAACGCTTGCCCGTAAACTTCTACCAAGGTGGACTGGACCACATCTGATAACAGATAAACTGTCCCCAGTTGTGTACCATATCAAAATCAGCAAAGGTCAGAAAGAACCTGTCCTTAAGTGGGTTCACCGAAACCAGATCAAGCCACACAAGGCTCGAACTAAAACAACAAATGGTAGAGAATCTTCAAATGACCAAAACATAGGCTAAACAAATTAAGAAGGTGAAAACCCCTATCCTTCTCAAAGTAGAGCCTTAAATTCACAAACCCACAAACAAATAGGTAAGGCAAAACGCCTTAGACCTAATATCAATAAACCTTTAAAGAAAAAACAACTTTTCTAATTTTTTTAACTTTTCTAAATCTACAGTTGGGTCCACCCTGATATGTTACATGATTCTGGACCCCCTTCGTGTAATTCACCTTCTATGTTGCGTCACCAGACTTTGAGACTCCTGAAGAAGGGTCTTGATCAAAGAGCTTCACATGGTCTCATCAACAGAGACTGGTCGCCATGACAGTAAAGGAAGTTAACCCCCCAGATGAAGTTCTGATTCAAAGAAACCCATTTTGTTTGTATCAGCATGGTGTCACACATCCTTAACAAAGGGTCATTGTATTATCTTCTCTGAAGAAATTTGAGAAGGGAGATTTTAATTACATTAATTATACTATGGGATACTCCTACTGTAAGAAGCCCTCTGATTGGTTAAAAGTTAAGGGGCCCATCTTCCTGGTGCCAGGTATACTGAACACCAAGGGAGTTGCGAGATGGCAGCCGATGAGGAAAGTTGGCTTGGGATCATCAGCTGAGCTGAGCAGATGGAATGAGTGGTTGTGGAAAGTTGATGAGACTCTCAGAGAAACAACAGCCATATGATGGAAGACATGTCCAGCTGAGAGATGGTGGACATCCTGAAAAATCTCAAAACCTTGGAGCTAAAGGTACGAGCCGAACAAACTGCAGCCCTGAGAAACGACATCCTTCTTGGGACAGCGGGCCACCGGCTTCCTTCATGCATCCGCTGTGGTAATGAGAGATGAACATCTTCCTTCTGATGAGAGGACCATGAAACAGTGCCAACTAAGTTTGTTTAGATAATTTAATTCATGAATCTGAGATAAACTTATCTAAATTTTAATGTTAAGAGCTAGACCTTAGTCCAAATTGAATCAACCCTTCTCAAAGTCCTCAGATTTATGCCATTTACTTTCTAAAATACAAAGTAATATTATTGGTTCATATTCATATTCAACATTTGCCATAATTTTCATGTCATAATTAAAACTGAAAGTAAACATTACAGAACTGTATTTAAATTAAGGATTCTTCGCGTTTTCTTTGAGGGACAGGAATTAAGTTTGTTACAAGAACTCATGGTTTATATATGTTTGAGGTGAGGCCGGTCCAGAGTAAAACCTGTTAAAGGGTATGGGTTTGACCGGACCAGAAGTCCAATATCCTACATGTGTATTCCCCTACACCCCTCAGTGATAAATTTAAGGAATGTTGCCTGTTACTAAATCTAACCCAACTGATCAACTCTCCCACTAGACCAAAGAAAAACCGTCCAGAAAAATCTTCCATCTTAGACCTGTTTCTAACTAATATGCCTCACAAATTCCCTGGTACAGGTGTATTTGTTGACATTTTGAGTGATCACTGTGTAATAGCGGCTCTCAGAGATATTAAACTTCCACCTTCTAAGCCCAGATTAATTCAAAAAAGGGATCTGAAATGTTTTTGTGAACAGTCATTCCTCTGGGATCTGTCTCACTTTGACTGGCATCGTATTCTGTTAACTGACGACGTGAACTCTGCTTGGAACTATTTTCTTAATAACAAAAAAGGTTGAATCATGTCATCTGGACTTCGTTTTTTTGTTAAAAAGAAACGTTTCGCCCCTCGTCCAAGAGGCTTCATCAGTCTGAGGCCTAGCCATCTGGTATTACCCAGAAGCCACCCTGACTCTTGTGTTTCAAGCCTGCCTCAGATACCCCTGAAGTCTGGCCTTTTCACTAATGGTTTCAAAAACACAAAGTTTGTTTTCTCAGTCATCCAGGTATATAACAACAAAAAA
>NC_056508.1:1757407-1761687 GCF_014905685.2 Nematolebias whitei | reverse complement strand
GAGGGATTTGATTTGTAGAAGTTTGGTTATTAAGTGAAGTGGCTGATCTTCCATTAGTAACTGTGTCAAATAAAGAACCAGAAGCAACAAAATGTTTGTTGAAACAGTTCAGGATCTTGTGCTTATTTTATTTATTTATTTATTCATTCATTCATTTCAATTCAGTTAAAACAAGACTTATTCCATACAAATAAAATAAGATACATATAAAATGAAAGGCAGCATAGAAGAACGAATTCTTATCATTTCTGCCCCTTCTAAACAATATCAATTCAAAACAATCTATTCAAACAATACATAATACAACCAACCAAAAAACTTATCACAATTCATTATAATTCCATACATTATCCAACTTAAATATATTTCATCATCAATACATTCTTAATCTTTTTTTAAATACAACTAATGAATTCTCCTTTTTGATATCATTATCCAAACCATTCCATAAACTAATTCCCTTGATCCAAGTAGACCTACCCTTAAAACTTGTTCTATATTTCATCTTTACAAAAAATATCTGTTCCCTTTAAATTATAACAACTATTCCTTTTAACGAAATGCACTTGTATGTTTGATGGTGAATTTTGGTTCTGAGCCTTGTACATAAATAATAGAATATTTTAATCCACAAATCCTAAAACTTATGAATTTTCAGTTGATAAAACAAAATACTTGAAGGATGGCGATAATGCTTTTTTGCGATAACTCTTCTAACTCTTTTTTTGTAAAATAAAAATGGACTTGGTTGCAGTTTTACAAGCTGTACCTCAGATAGCAACACAATAAATCAAATGTGGCACAACAATTGTATTGTACAGTGACACAATGCTTTATCAGTCAGACATTCGCGTACTTTATGTAGCGTTGCTGTAGATCTGGAAATTTTAGTTCTTACAAAATTAATATGTTTTTTCCATGTCAATGTATCATCAATAATCACTCCCAGAAACTTTACTTCACTCACTCTTTCTATCACAACACCATCAATTTCAAAAGGAAAATATATAGACGGCTTTTTTTTTTACTAAATATCATATAACTTGTTTTTTCTAGATTAAGTGATAATTTATTTAATTTAAACCAAGTATGAATTTTTACAAACTCAATCTTCATTAATTCAAACATCTGATTTAAGTCTTTACCCAAACAAAAGAAAGTAGTATAGTCTGCAAATAAAACACACTTGAGAATACTAGACACCTTAGCTAAATCATTTACATACAAAATAAACAGCTTAGGCCCAAGAACTGAACCTTGAGGTACTCCACATGAGACATTACACAAACCAGATCTAACCTCATCAATCTGAACAAACTGTTTTCTTCTGTTTAAATAGCTAGATATCCACTGTATGGCTAGACCTCTAATACCATATTGTTTCAATTTTTCAAGTAGAATAGTGTAATGAACTATATCTGTTGATATTATTCATAATTTAAACGGATTCTTTCATTTTTCTGGACTGAGTACTATCGTGCATTGAATGATTAAATGTGGACGGAAACGTGTTTTAATTTCTGACTCACCAACAACAGTGGGTCGTTTATTAAAACGATTTAAAACAACATCACACATTTACAATAATTTGGCAAAATTGATTACAATAACAAGCTTAATTAATGAGCTTTACAATGAGAAACCATACGGCCATGGTTTCCACTTGCAGCTTTTAAAACCAACAGATATTTCTGAAAATATCTGGATGATTACTGACAGATAGAAGAGTTTTAAAGATGGGAAAATGAAGTTTAAATGGAGAGAATGGGTGAGGGAAATGTGTCTGTATAACGAACGGCACTCTCCATTCGAACCCAGCTCCACCTCGGTACGCTTCGGTAGGAAATCGACTCGTGACCTCTCTGAAGATGAATCAGCTGGTACGGAGTTCCATTTAACGCTACCATTTCCAGCGTCTCCGTAGGATGGTTGGAAAACGTCCGGAGTAGTGACGGTACTTCGTTCAACACCGCGCTCACCTCTCGGGTGGGCTCGCATGAGCTGTGAGCCCGTCAGAGGTTCCACTCAGATGTGGAAGATTCCATAATCCCCACGAGACTCGGAAGAACTTCGGATCATGTCTGGAACTTCTTGTTCTCTCCAGCAACTTTTCTGTTCGGTTCTGCTCTCCGAACTGAACTGCCTCATTGGAACTAGGAAGTGTCGACATTTAAAGAGTTCTGTTTCCGGTTCATTTGGGAAGTCCTGATTGGCTGAAAGAGCCAATCAGGGGTGTGGTTTTAGTGACGTAAGAGGTCACTAGAAGTCAGAAAAACAGTGAGATGTTTTGGAACAGACAGGAAAATGTTTTTGAAACAGACAGAGAAATGTTTAGGCGAAATGAGAGAAAGCAGGTGCCAGCTTCTCTATTTACGTCTGAGAGGATTTAAAAACATGACAGTTCGTTCCAACAAACTTGTTTGCGTTTGTCTCCGACTCTTGACCGACATCACAACCTGCTCATTTCAGACAGAAGATCAAGAAAATGAATAATTACTCTGTAACAGACATTAACTAGATTTCTACTTTGAATGAGGATTAAAAATCATTAACACTGTTTCACAGTTGATTTAAAATAAGTAGTTCACTTCAACATTTAAAATGGTTTGAACTAAACACACTTTTGATTATCAAGACATTTGTAAAATAGTAATGATAATAAAAAAGAGTGTTCTTTCAATTGATCAGTGCAGGACACACTTAGAAAGTCTCTGGATGAACTTAATTTTGTGTTTCTGGACTCAAATCAATGAAGTAACAGTTCTTGTCCCAGGAAGGCCCTCAGGGCCAGATTTTGACCTGAGGCTTAGTTCAGTACAATAGTGTGATCAGTGGTGTCAAAAGCCTTTTTCAAATCAACAAATAAACTTACACAATAGTGCTTCTCATCTATCACTGTAGTAACCTGTTCCATTAAATCCATAAGAGCCAGACATGTTGAATTGTTAGATCTGAAACCGTATTGCTCATTACTCAAAAGATTATGTTTATCTATAAATGTGTCCAGCCTGGACACAAATAATCTTTCAAGAATTTTAGAAAACTGTGGCAACAACGATATAGGTCTATAATTTCTAAACAAACTTTTCTCACCATTTTTAAAAATTGGAATCACCTTTGCGGCAGCACGGTGGCGCAACTGGTAGAGCTGCTGCCTCTCAGCGAGCAGGTCCTTGGTTCAAACCCCGGTCCAGGGGCCTTTCTGGGTGGAGTTTGCATGTTCTCTCTGTGCATGCGTGGGTTTTCTCCGGGTACTCCGGTTTCCTCCCACAGTCCAAAAACATGCATGTTAGGCTGATTGGTAACTCTAAATTGTCCCTAGGTGTGAGTGAGAGAGTGAATGGTTGTTTGTCTCGTTTGTCTCTATGTGGTCCTGTGATGGACTTGCGACCCGTCCAGGGTGTCCCCCGCCCCTCGCACAGTGATTGCTGGACATGGGCACCAGCGACCCCCGTGACCCAAAATGGAATAAGCGGGTAAAGAAAATGGATGGATGGATGGATGGAATCACCTTTGCGATTTTCTTTCTTTCTGGGAAAATACCTTTAGAAAATTATAAATTACAGATATATGTAAATGGTTCCAACACATTACTTATTCATTCCTTCACAATCCACATATTCATTCCTTCACAATCATTGGATCTTTTATCAGCAAATTGTCCAACTACCTTCATTATTTCTTCCTTACGAGTACCATTAAGAAACAAACTGTTTGCACATCCAGTGATCAAATAATTCACATTACCATCTACTTTAGGAATTGACGTTGCAAAACTTAATCCCACATTTGCAAAATAATTATTAAATCCATTTACAATCTCTGTATCATCATAAATTTCCACATTGTTTTCAACAAAATGTTTTGACAATCCCCTATTACCATTTTGTTTTCTTAAAACATTGTTAATTACTCGCCATGTCGCTCTCATATCACCACTGCATTTATGTAATAATTGACTATAATATTCCCTTTTATGTTTTCGTATTATCCCTACCAATTTATTTTTATACTTTTTGTATTTTTTTCAGCATTTAATGTTCTAGATTTCAAAAACCATGAATAAAGTTTATTCTTTATTTACATGCATTCTTCAATCCTTTAGTCATCCAAGGATGATCGACTTTCTTATCTTTTATGTAGATTTTTTTTACACATTTTTTTTTAACAAAACTTCAAGGATCCTCATAAATTCATCATAAGATTTGTTTACATCATCCACATATACTTCATCCCATTTTTGTATATCTAAATTTTCTTTAAATTTATCCAATGCTTGT
>NC_056508.1:1740815-1754807 GCF_014905685.2 Nematolebias whitei | reverse complement strand
AGAGTAAACTGAAGCGAGAGCGACACCTGCTCCTCTTTCCCCTTTTGTGTTGACAATTTTTTTTTGTTTTATCGATGAGTGTGCTCATTGATCCTGACTTCCCCATTTAGATTAAAAAAAAAATCTGCATAAATTGTTTTATTCATTTTTGTTTTGTAGGTCAAAATGTTTTATCCAACACTCCTGAGTTAAAATGTTGCTGATCAATTTGAATTTATTATTATTTATTGATTATATTTAATTTTATTTTTCAGTATCAAATGGTCAAAAATGTTTACAGTTAAAAAAAATGAGTTTTTTCTTCAGGCAAATTGATGCACTTTAAGTTGTTTCTGTTAAAGACTAAAAACAAGTTAATAAAGTAATTGTTTGTTGTAAGTTGATCTATATTCTTTTTTTTTCTTTAATGTTAATAAGGACACAATGTTAGGCAGAGGTGTACTTATAACAATTTTATAGACAAAGTATTTACAATCGCAATGGAGAGTTGGGGGAGGGGCGCAAAATGTTTACTTATTCGGGGGGGGGGGGGGGATAACAGAAAATAATTGAGAAGCACTGTTGTAGTGGATCAACCAGTTTGCTGCTGACAACCAGAACCAACTGATCACATGATCAAGAAGGACCATCAGCCTAACAATGGATCATTAGCACCTGATGGCTGTTTACTGTTCACAGAGGGCTGAGTGATACTAGCAATCACAGCATTGTAAGAGGGGGACAGTTGAACCTGGAGGCTCCACCCCTGTTTAATGATGGACGGTTTCTTTTCACAAATTACCAAATTCAGTATCAAGATGGCGCCTGTGTACGGCTGGACTTCTGTTCCGTCTCATCTGTCTCACATTCTTGTGATTTGTTTAGTATTATATTTTGCTTTATCTAGCCTATCAGACAACTTTACTTTGGCTGTTAATCAATATCAATATGATCGGCACACGTTATTTTCCATAAATTATTATATGGAGGATGCCTGCGTTACCTGGGCCAGGTATGCGGAGTTTTTCCCTCTACGTTTTGAATGTGCCACGTCATCACCCGAGTACCTGCTGCTGGCAAAGCGACAAGGCCGGAGAAGGAAGCGGGGATCTAGAGCTGGTGTCCAGACCAGGATGAGGAAACAGCGAGGGAAAACGTCATGGCTGAGCGGATCCAGCTCTGCTGGAAATGAGCGCTGCCTCCGGCCGGTACCAATCTCCAAACCGGCCCTGTCCTGTGCGCCTTCCCTGTTCTGTGCGTCACCGGCACTGTGGCATGCTGATCGGATCTTCCCAACTCGTCAAGCCCGGCTCCCCACACTGCGTGACCGGTTCCTTCGAACCGTCTCCTGCCAGGAGAGGTATGTGGACGGACCTAGTTCGCCGCCGCGATGTCCGGTAGCCCAGAGCGCACCTACAGCTGTGCGCGTAAAACCAACACGGATCGCCCTGTTGAATGCTCGCTCCATAGCGAATAAAGCTTTTATCCTTGGGGATTTGTTCAATGAAGAAAGTCTGGGCTTAATGTTTTTGACAGAGACTTGGCAACGGGAACAGGAATTTATTCATCTGAATGAACTGTGTCCTCCAAACTGTTCCGTGTTTGGGACCACGCGGGTTGCCAGGCGAGGAGGCGGACTTGCGGTCATCTATCAGGACTGCTTTTCCTGCAGGCTCATGAAGCCAGATCCTTTCAGCTCTTTTGAACTACAGATGACTAAGGTTGGGAATTTTGACTCATTTTATTGTGTTTTAATTTACCGACCTCCTGGTCCTGCCCGTGCGTTTTTAGAGGATTTTTCTGAATTTTTATCTTCTGTTATCAAGCTTGAGAAAATTTTAATTCTTGGTGATTTTAATATTCATATTGATGACTCATCCTCCAATGCAGCATCAGAGTTACTGTCACTCACAGAGGCGTTTCATTTCAAACAGCATGTTTCTGGGCCTACACATAAGAAGGGCCATACTTTGGACCTTGTCTTCTCTTTTGGTCTCATCATTGACCAGCTGAGTGTGGTGGATGTTCCTGTCACCGACCACTGCTGTGTCTATTTTAATTTGTCTTTTAACCTCAACAGTTGTCCTCATAAAGTGATTTCTCAAAGGCGAATTATCAATCAAACTGCTGTTGAGAAATTCTCAGAATCTTTTGAACCCAGTTGTTTTGCTAGTTGCAGTGATGCTGATTCCTTTTTGGAGTATTTTAATAGTCACTGCCTGTCTGTCTTAGATGAGGTTGCTCCTGTAAAGCACAAAATATCCTCTCGTAAAAACTCTTGTCCTTGGAGAAATGAGGAAATTATGTTGTTCAGAAGATCATGTCGTAAGGTAGAGCGTCTGTGGAAATCTACAAAACTTGAAGTCCACAGACTCCACTTAAAGGAGCTGACCTCAACTCTAAATGAAATGATTAAACAGGCCAGGTCTGCATATTTTTCTAATCTTGTGAGTATGAACAAGAAAAATCCTAGTCTTGTTTGATACCATTAATAATATGGTTTCACCTTCACTCCCTCTGGTGCCTGTATTCACATCAGATGACTGCAATAGATTTTTAAACTATTTTGTGGAAAAGGTTGACAACATCAGGGCAAGTGTTAAATCAGATCTTGGTGTCACCCCCAGTTCTGTCCCTACAGTGAGACCCTGGTCTTCATTTTCACCTGTCATCTTAGAGGATGTGAAGGTTGTTCTAAAAAAGATCAAACCTTCTTCCTGCGTGCTAGATGTTGTACCCCCATCACTGTTTTTAAAGATGTCTGATATTGTCAACCCCCATGTGGCAGAATTAATTAACATCTCTCTTTCAACCGGGTCAGTTCCAAGTTTTTTTGAAACAAACGATTTTAAATCCGATCTTGAAAAAGCCCAACTTGGACCCCACTGAGCTCTGCAACTACAGGCCAATATCAAAAATACCTTTTCTCACCAACATTCTGGAGAAGTTAGTGGCTGGGCAGATGACTACTTTCTTGCAAAATAATAATATTCTTGATAAGTTTCAATCTGGTTTCCGTAAGATGCACTCCACTGAAACTGCCTTATTAAAAGTCTCCAATGACATATTGATGGCTGCAGACTCTGGTCAGAGCAGTGTTTTGATTTTATTGGATCTATCATCAGCTTATGACACAGTCGACCACAAAATTATGATACATCGACTGCAACATGAGATGGGATTTTCTGGAACTGTTCTTAAGTGGTTTTCCTCTTATCTGAGCTACAGAACCTTTTCAATGTTTGTTAATAACATACAGTCTAAGACCACTCCGTTACTGAATGGTGTTCCTCAGGGTTCAGTGTTGGGTCCTATTCTGTTCCTTCTGTACATCACCCCCCTGGGAAAGATTATCAGTAGCTTCAGAAATGTGTCTTACCATCTCTATGCTGATGATATTCAACTGTACTGTTCCTTTTATGACTCAGAATTACACAAGTTAGCTGAATTAGTAAACTGTGTTTCACATATTAAGGCGTGGTTAGCTAACAACTGCCTTCAGTTAAATTCTAACAAGACGGAAACCCTGATCATTGCCCCTGAACAGAAAGTTCCTTGGATCAAACAACACCTCGGTTCTCTGGGCTCCTCTTCTCAGCCGAACCTCAGAAACCTCGGTGTTCTGTTCGACCAGTCCATGTCTTTGGACAAACATTCAAAGCTTCTGGTAAAAAACTGCTTTTATCATCTGAGAAACATTTCTAAACTGAGGGCAATGTTATCCAGATCTGACCTGGAGATGATTATTCATGCTTTTATTTCTTCTCGTTTAGATTATTGTAATTCCCTTTTTACTTGTTTTAACAAAACAGCCGTCGCTCGTCTCCAATTGGTCCAGAACTCTGCTGCGAGGCTTTTAACAGGAACTAATAGAAGGGCTCACATTACACCAGTTTTATCTTCTCTTCATTGGCTGCCTGTTGAATTTAGAATTAGTTTTAAAATCTTAGTTTTGACTTTTAGAGCTTTAAATGGTCAGGCCCCCCAGTACATCACTGAAATGTTGATTCCTTATTCTCCAGCCCGCACCCTTCGGTCTTCAGCGCTGAACCTTCTTAAGGTTCCTAAGATCCGGTTTAAAACTCGGGGTGACCTGTCCTTTCAGGCCGTAGCCCCCCGGCTGTGGAATGCCCTGCCCCTGTCTCTTCGTGTGAACGTCTCTGTTGATTCTTTTAAAACGCAGCTTAAGACATTTTTATTTCGACAAGCTTTTAGTTAAATGTTTTACTGTTTTTACCAGCTGTTTTTACTGTTTTTATTAATGAGCTGTTATTATTTTTATTTTATTTTAAGCCTTTATTTCTTTATTGTTGTACAGCACTTTGTGATTGTATCTATGATAAGTGCTATATAAATAAAGTTGTCAGTCTTATACATACATACATACATATATATGTACTTACTTACACAAAGATGGCCTCCTTTACTCCTCTCTCAAACCATCGTTCCTCTCTGTCCAGGATGTGAACATCTTCATCCCTGAAAGAGTGACCGCTGGCCTGGAGATGAGTGTAGACCTCAGAGTCTAATTGGGGGAGTGGTGGCGCAGAGGTTAGAAGATGGGCTTGTTATCGGAAAGTCACAGGTTCAACTCCCGATACCGTCAACATCAAAATGTGGGTGGAAAAGGTGAAACATCCACACCTGCCTCCACCCTCATTCGCTCCACTCTGGGCCCCTGAGCAAGGCACTCAACCCCCACCATCTGCTCCTAAACAGGTCTCTCTTGAAAATGAGTTCTCGTGGATCAATGAGTCTACCTTTATAAATAAAGGGTCAATGAAAAAAAAAAAAAAAAAGAGTCCTGGCCTGATGATGTTGATCTTCTGTGCTGGTCCATCCTTTTGGCCAGTGGCTGTTTAGTTTCCCCGATGTAAGACTGATCACCCTCCTGACACTGAACAACATACACAATATTACTCTGTTTGTGCCAGGGGACTGGATCTTTGGGATGAACCAGTCTTTAATGTATTTTGGGGTTTAAAAGCCACTAGGACGTTGTGTTTAGACAATGTTAGTTACACTAAAAAGAAGAATCATGAGGGTTTTTTTATATATATATTTTTTCAACACAAAAACAAAAACAAAATAATAAGAGAGGCGCTTACTAAAAACAAGTAAAATTGGAGCTCCAACTAACAGCAGTATTTGTCTTAATACAGACCCTCTGAGGGGGTTATGCCAAAGGTGGACCTTTGTTCTTAGAAGATTAATTAGGCTCATAAATGTATAGATGAATAGATGTGTGGATGGATAAAGGTACGGATGAAAAAATGTATAGATGGGTGGCAGGGTTAATAATCATGAACTGTGAATGTTTCCTTGTTCTATCCGGACAGATCTCCAGAGCTGCAAGGCTGAGCTGAATAAATTAACTGATTTTGACCTTCTTCCATTATACAGCAGAAATAAATGTCTAATGTTGTATTGTGCTGTTTTGAGGACCTCCCTCCGTGCCCCCCCCTCCCCCCCGTCTCATTGACAATCATCCTGCTTTTACGGTTCGCCGTATTCTGGATGTGAGACATCGGGAGTTCCAATACTTGGTCGATTGGGAGGGGTACGGCCCCGAGGAACACGCTTGGATTCCAAGGTCTTTCATCCTAGACCCCAGTCTCATCACCACGTTCTTCAAGGACCACCCGGAGAAACGCGTCAGGTCGCCAGGAGGCGATGCTTGAGGGGGAGGTTATGTAGGAGTTCTGTCCTGCCTTCTTCCTTCCTCCACTCAGGACACTTAATTGGCAGCAGCTGCAGCACATCAACTCTTCATGCAGGAGGAGTATAAGAAGCCACAGAGACCATGCAGCAGGCGCTGGGACATCCACTACCAACGGTAGAGTTGTTCTAGCCAGTCTATCTCTAAGAAGCCTATGATTATTAATGCCTCGTGTTTTTGTCTGCATTCCCAGAGTTCACCTGCCATCCTACCACTCTGCTGTGAAAACCTTTGTGAGATTCTCATCCTCCTGCATTCCTTCGACTGCTCTGTGCCACCACCACTCGCATGCCTGTTTTGGATTACTCTGCTCTACGCTCTGGACATTGTTGGGTACCCTATCTCTGCTCCAACCTCGACCATCTCCAGTAAGAAAACCCATCACCAGAATTCTACTAAAATCCTTCAAACTATCTACTCACTGCTCCCTCTGCCCCACAGGAGAACAAGCACACTCACATGATGTCACTTTAATATTCCACTTGGTAAATAAACACTGTAAATTGATATTTAGTCCTGGTCTCTGTTTTGTCTCAGTCCTTTCATCCTGGGTACACCCGTTAATATAACAAATATAAAGGTTTCATTATGAATTATGGAAAATAGATCATATAAAGATGGCTAGAATTTCTGTTAGATGTGGCCATAAGCCAATAAATAATATCTTTTCAAGGACTGTTAACTTTAAAATCAAACCATGACACTGTCTGCTGTCAGTAGGAAAATAGTGACTTATTTCTAATGAGGCCTTTAATGACAAACAAAACATCAAAAAGGTTCTTCCTCAGGCAACTGAAGTTAAATGATAGTTCACATAATTTGAGTATGTGAGGGGATTATTAAACAAGTAATGATGAGTAGCTTAATGGGTCAGAATGACTTTTGTAAGACTTGATAATGTACCAGGTTGCTGAGGGGATAATCAGAGTCTGTAAGGTGTTTATTGGACAGGAATTGAAAACAGTAAATGTCACTGGGTGGAGAAAACAGTCTATAAATGTTGGAAGAACCTTGAGACATGTCAGAATTGTACAGAAGGCCTCTGAATTCAGGTAATATAAAACAATTCTCTCTTGTTCACATATTTTGAAGTCTGTAAGAATAAAGATGTTGTTTAATTCTGATAAACATGTGTTCCTTCCGAGTAAATGATCCAGGCAGGGGAGAGGGGTAGAGATATTTGTTTCCCCTTACACAAATAAACATCTCAGTTTCTTTGATACTCCCTCAACATATGGAATGACCACTGGTCTGGGTTCCTCCTTTTCACCTGATGGCTGGCTGGAGTCCTGTTTGGGATTCTTCTCTGCTTTCAGGAAGGCCCAGTTAGGATATCCACATTGCTCTAGAGCCTGTCTTGTGTAAGATTTCTCCTTCTGCCTGGCTCCTGAGTTAGTGGGGATGTTGTCTGCTCTGTGGTACAGAGTCCTGATGACTCCGAACTTGTGCTCCAGAGGGTGATGGGCTTAGCACAGCATGTCAAGCCCAAGACTCGACAACAAAACGAGTTTAACTTACTGATAACTCATCAACACCATCACAATTCCAACAACAACACATTCAGTGTAAGACAACACTCCAGTAGACAATTACATGCCAGGGAGACAGAAAAGTGGGGGAAGAATTTATCTGACAGACAGCTCACCCAGCCAGAGACAGAGATTATTGCCAGGGGACTGAACTTTGCGGTTGCACCAAGAATAATTCCTCTGGTGGAGATGATTACAGCCACAGAATCAGCTATCCGCAACAACAAAATGAAAGAGTGTGACGCAGAACAACTCAGAATCAAAGTTTCATCCTGCCTCAGCAATGCCAAACCACCACCTTCCAACATCAGTAGAGAGGAGAGGGATGCACTCACCACTCTTAGCAAGGACAAAAACATCATCATTCTCCCAGCAGACAAAGGAAGGTGCACAGTGATTTTGAACCAGAAAGACTATCATGAGAAAGTTATGACACTCCTTAGTGATTTAACCACTTATTAACCTCTGAAAAGAGATCTAGGAAGTGGTTACAAGAAGAAGTTGATAGATTGCCTGAAAATTTTGGAACAGGACAAGGCTATTGACCGTATTCTGTACCACAGACTGTACCCAGGGGAGGCCACACCTAGTCTGTATGGTTTACCTCAAATCCACAAACAAGGTGTACCTTTAAGACCAATTGTTAGCATGATTAACTCGGTCACTTACAATGTTTCCAACTATCTGGCATCTGTACTCAACCCTTTAGTTGGCAGCTCAGAACACCACATACAGAACACCATGGACTTTGTGAATAAGGTGAGGGATGTCATCATGGAGACTGATGAAACAATGGTCTCTTTTGATGTCATATCACTCTTTACATGCATTCTTGTTGATGATGCAGTAGAGGTGGTCAGTTTAAGATTAAAATCAGACACCACTCTGAGCAGCAGGACCACGCTTTCCACAGAACAACTGTGTCAACTCTTGAAACTGTGCCTGCAGTCAATCTACTTCACATATGGGGAGCAATATTATAGGCAGAAACATGGGTGTGCTATGGGGTCTCCAGTTTCTCTTATTGTTGCCAACCTGTACATGGAGGAGGTAGAAAAGAGAGCCTTGACGTCCTTTTCAAGGCCACCACCAAGTCATTGGTTCAGGTATATTGACGACACCTGGGTTAAAATTAAATCTCAGGAAGTCCAACATTTCACTGATCACATCGATTCTGTGGATAAATATATCAAGTTCACACTAGAAGATGTAAAAAATGGCAGGTTGGCTTTCTTGGACTGTGAGGTCTCAGTCTCTGATAGAGGACATTTGCAAACTGAGGTGTACCACAAACCCACCCACACAGAACAGCATTTGCAGTTTGACTCCCATCACCCTTTGTAGCACAAGTTTGGAGTCATCAGGACTCTGTACCACAGAGCAGACAACGTCCCCACTAAATCAGGAGCCAGGCAGAAGGAGAAATCCCACACAAGACAGGCTCTAGAGCAATGTGGATACCCTAACTGGGCCTTCCTGAAAGCAGAGAAGAAACCCAAACAGGACTCCAGTCAGTCATCAGGTGAAAAGGAGGAACCCAGACCAGTGGTCATTCCATATGTTGAGGGAGTATCAGAGAAACTGAGACTTTTATTTTCTAAACATAACGTCCCAGTGGCTTTTAAACCCCAAAATACATTACGGCAAAGACTGGTTCATCCCAAAGATCCAGTCCCATGGCACAAACAGAGTAATATTGTGTATGCTGTTCAGTGTCAGGAGGGTGATCAGTCTTACATCGAAGAAATTAAACAGCCACTGGCCAAAAGGATAGACCAGCACAGAAGTTCAACATCATCAGGCCAGGATTCTGCAGTCTACACTTGTGAGAGTAGCACTTGCTGCAGCTTCCAAGATGGCCGCCAATCACCCCCAGCTGACGGCCATCTCCCTTATGAGCTCCTGCTCCTATTTAAGCCTGCAGTCAAGTCTACTCGACGCTGGAGCATTGAGTTCCCCCGTTCTTCTTCGCCTCCTGGATCCAGTCCTGATTCCACGGGTTCCAGCTCTCAGATCTCTCGTGCCTTGCCCAAGCTCTGATCTCTCGTGCCTATCCACTCAGTCTCTGGGAGTTATCATCCTGCTCTGGAACTGTTGCACAGTGCCTCGATCTCACCATCTCCTCTGGAAACTCTGGGCTTCTCTTGGATCCACTTCTACAAGAACCGCCAACTGTAAGATAAGAAAACTAATTACAAGTTTGAACCAAACAACTTACCTGCCCCAGCTGAACTTGTCCTCCGTTTCCAGGAGTTCCAGTCCTGATGCCTGTGCAGCCAAATTATCACTGTAAATAAATAAACACTGTTATTTTTACTCTGAGTCTCGTGTCGTTCCAGGTCTCGTTCTATTGGGTCACTCCTGAGACGTCACAGAAATGCTCCAGCCATCTAAGACCCAGAACGAGGCCAGGAACGTGCCGGCCTCGCCACCCTCCCAAGAGGAACGCCTCGTTGGTGTGGAGAAGATGTTGGAATGCATGTTTAAACAGAACCAAGAGACTAAATCTAACCTTCAGGTGCTTGGAAATATGGTATACGCCATTAAACAGACTCTTTCTCCTTCTCCTGTAGCTCCAGTCGCACCCCCAGAGCCAGCTCCTGCCTGCACGTGCTTGACAGGCCACACTGCAAGACACATCCTCGTCAAACCATCCAAACTTTTTTCGGGAAACCATGATCAGTGCGGTGGATTTCTTCTTCAGTGTGAGCTCGCCTTCAACGGAGCCCCAGGACTTTACAACACTGACAACGTAAAGATCACATTCTTCATCAGTCAGCTTAAGGGTAACGCCTTACAATGGGCAACATCTTTTTTGAAGCAACATGAGTTGAAAACTGTTTCGTTTAATTTATTACTCACCGAGTTCCGTAAAATATTTGATAGGCCATTGCAGGGACCCAACGCAGAGAAACGTCTGTTGGGTTTACGTTAGGGCCGGCGACCCGTCTCCGAACACGCCCTCGAGTTCCGCGTCATCGCAGCACAAACTGGTTGGAATGAGAGGGCACTCCAGGGCACCTTCTTAAATTCCCTTTCCGACCACATAAAGGACCAGATTGCTGCACGTGATGAACCTCCTGACTTCGATGCTCTTGTTAACCTCGCCATTTCCATAGACGAACGTTTTCGGGAGCGTTGCCGTGAGTGAAACTTCGACTCCCGGCAATTCTTCACTTAAGGGTTAGGTCCGTCACCAAATAGCTTCCCCGTTGATAACTACAAATCCCAGAGTCATTTCGCGTCTACGTCATCACCACAGCATGCGTTACCTGAACCCGAGTCAATGCAAGTTGGACGGGCTCGTTTAACTCCTGCCGAATGGAACAGACGTCAAACTCACAATCTTTGTATTTATTGCGGTAGTAAGGGTCATTATATTGCCTCATGCCCCATGCGGGGAAACGAGAGTGCCTACCAATAAAAAGAGAGGTATTGGTAGGTACATCCTCTTTCTCTCTGCAATAACACAGGTTAATGTTACCCACCGTAATTCAAACAAATCAGAATCGTTTTTCCGTCTCAGCATTGTTAGACTCGGGTGCTGAGCAAAATCTTATCAGCCAAAAATTAGTTAATGAATTCGCACTTCCCGTAGTAGAGATTCAGCCCCTCAATATTGCCGGTGTTACAGACGAAACCCTCGCCCAGATCAAATATAAGACCACCGATCTTCATTTAATCAGGTCCGGTAATCACCACGAGCACACCAGTTTCCTCGTTTTCGAATCCCCCTCCACGCAAGTCATTTTGGGTCATCCGTGGTTTAAAAAACATAATCCATACATTAATTGGGAACTGGGTAGGATCGAGAAATGGAGCGACAAGTGTCTAAAGAACTGCCTTCGCTCCGGTATCTCGAAACCTTCCCAGAACCCCAGTCCCGACGATGAGATTGACATGTCCCAGGTCCCCTCCGAGTATCGAGATTTAACCCCGGTTTTCAGTAAGAGGAAGGCTCTATCTCTCCCGCCTCATCGCCCATATGATTGCGCTATTGACCTTCTTCCTGGTGCCCCTTTTCCCGCCAGTCGGCTGTTTAACATCTCTGGCCCAGAAAGAGAGTCAATGAAAACTTACATCGAGGAGTCGTTGGACTCCGGAATTATTAGACCATCCACCTCTCCGTTAGGAGCGGGGGTTCTTCTTCGTCACTAAGAAAGATAAGACCCTGCGTCCATGTATTGACTATCACGGTTTAAATAACATAACAGTAAAGAACAAATATCCCCTTCCTCTCATAGACTCAATTCATGAACAGTTTCAGTCCGCAACCATTTTCACGAAACTTGATCTTCGTAACGCCTATCATCTCGTGCAAATTAAAAGCGGTGACGAATGGAAGACTGCTTTTAGGACTCCTCTAGGTCACTTTGAGTATTTGGTAATGCCCTTTGGCCTTACTAACGCCCCTTCAGTGTTCCAGGCTCTAATAAACGACGTCCTTAGAGACTTTCTCTGTGATTTCGTATTCATCTATCTTGACGACATCCTCATTTACTCCAAAAACCCCGAACAGCACATTACCCATGTTAGAGCAGTGTTACAACGTCTGTATGAGAATCAACTGTTTGTCAAACATGAGAAATGCGAGTTTCACGTCTCCTCGGTGTCTTTCCTTGGGTTCATTTTTGGTAAAGGCCACTATCGCAAGGATCCTGAAAAAACCCGAGCGGTAGTGGATTGGCCTACCCCGGAGACTAGGAAACAACTTCAACGCTTTCTCGGGTTTGCTAACTTTTATAGGCGTTTCATACGAAACTATAGTAGAGTTGCAGCCCCCCCGTCACAACTCACCTCCATAAATAAGATTTTCAAATGGAACCCCGAAGCAGATACCGCTTTTAAGAAATTAAAAAAAACTTTTTTCTTCACCTCCCATCCTTTCTCATCCGGACCCGAGCCGTCAATTCATCTTAGAAGTCGACGCCTCTTATTCTGGCGTCGGGGCCGTACTGTCCCAGAGGTCCTCAGAGGACAACAAAGTTCACCCGTGCGCTTTTTTTTCCTCGACGTCTTTCCCAAGCTGAGAGGAACTACGATGTGGGCAATCGTGAGCTCCTCGCCCTCAAGTTGGCCCTCGAAGAGTGGAGGCACTGGTTAGAGGGAACAGAGACTCCTTTCTTAATCTGGACCGATCACAAGAATTTAACCTATTTGAGAGATGCTAGACGTCTGACTCCCCGACAGGCCCGTTGGTCACTCTTCTTCAATAGGTTCAACTATACACTCACGTTCAAGCCGGGATCCAAGAATGTGAAGCCTGACGCACTCTCCCACCAGTTTTCACCTCCAGATACCCCCGACCGTCAAGAATCTATCGTACCCTCAACCTGCATTATTGGAGCACTTACTTGGCCTATAGAGAGAAAGATCAGAGAGGCACATGAGCGCGAACCTGACCCTGGCCTTGGACCCCCCGGAACCTTATTTGTTCCCTCTTCCATGAGGGCCAAGGTTCTGGAGTGGGTTCACACCAATAGACTTTCTTGCCATCCTGGCATAACTCGCATGCTCGCACTTACTAAGAAACATTTTTGGTGGCAAACCCTTTCCCAAGATGTGAAGGAGTTTATCCAACATGTCCCACCTGTGCCAGGAATAAAACAGGGAACCAACCCCCGGCTGGCCTCCTTCATCCTCTACCGTCACCCAGTCGCCCTTGGTCACACATTTCCATCGACTTTGTTACAGGCTTACCTCCCTCAGAGGGGAACACCACTATACTGACCGTCGTCGACAGGTTTTCTAAGGCGGCCCATTTCATTCCTCTTCCTAAGTTACCTTCAGCCCTTGAGACTTCACAGCTCCTTGTCCAACACGTCTTCAGAATCCATGGCATCCCCTCAGACATAGTTTCCGACCGAGGCCCCCAGTTTATCTCTCAAGTATGGCAATCGTTCTGCAAGACACTGGGGGCATCCTCGAGTCTCACATCTGGGTACCATCCACAATCTAACGGCCAGGCCGAAAGATGCAATCAGGAACTAGAGGCCACCTTATGCTGCATCGTGGAAGACAATCCTTCGGCCTGGTCCCGTCACCTGGTCTGGGTTGAGTATGCGCACAATTCACACAAGACTTCTGCAACTGGTATGTCTCCCTTTGAAGTGTCGCTGGGGTACATGCCTCCTCTGTTTCCCAGTCAGGAAATGGATTGCATGGTACCTTAGGTCCTACACCATTTCAGACGGTGTCGTCGAGTCTGGCGACAGACCAGGTCAGCCCTTCTTCGGACAGCTGCCCAAAATAAGAAATATGCTGACCGCCACTGCTCGACAGCACCGCCTTACCAGGTTGGTCAAAGAGTGTGGTTGTCCACTAGGGACATCCACCTCAAGGACCTCTCCAGGAAGATGGCTCTTTGATTCATCGGTCCTTTTCCTATTGAGAGGATCATCAACCCAGCAGCAGTCCGCCTCCTACTTCCTACCTCCATGAAGGTACACCCTACCTTTCACGTTTCCCAGGTTAAACCGGTATCCAAGAGCCCATTGAGCCCTCCAACCAACCTCCTTCCACCTCCCCCGGTTGATCGACAATCATCCAGCTTTTACCGTCCGGAAGATCTTGGATGTCTGGCGCCGGGGGAGAGGTTTCCAGTACCTGGTGGACTGGGAGGGTTACGGCCCTGAGGAGCGGACCTGGATTCCACGTTCATTCATCTTGGACCCCAGCCTCATCACTACCTTCTTCCAAGCACACCCTGAGAAGCGCTTCAGATCGCCTGGAGGCGATTCTTGAGGGGGGGGGGGGGGTACTGTG
>NC_056508.1:1735777-1740715 GCF_014905685.2 Nematolebias whitei | reverse complement strand
GTGAGAGTAGCACTTGCTGCAGCTTCCAAGATGGCTGCCAATCACCCCAGCTGACGGCCATCTCCCTGATGAGCTCCTGCTCCTATTTAAGCCTGCAGTCAAGTCTACTCGATGCTGGAGCATTGAGTTCCCCCGTTCTTCTTCGCCTCCTGGGTCCAGTCCTGATTCCACGGGTTCCAGCTCTCAGATCTCTCGTGCCTTGCCCAAGCTCTGATCTCTCGTGCCTATCCACTCAGTCTCTGGGAGTTATCATCCTGTTCTGGAACTGCTGCACAGTGCCTCGATCTCACCATCTCCTCTGGAAACTCTGGGCTTCTCTTGGATCCACTTCTACAAGAACCGCCAACTGTAAGATAAGAAAACTAATTACAAGTTTGAACCAAACAACTTACCTGCCCCAGCTGAACTTGTCCTCCGTTTCCAGGAGTTCCAGTCCTGATGCCTGTGCAGCCAAATTATCACTGTAAATAAATAAACACTGTTATTTTTACTCTGAGTCTCGTGTCGTTCCAGGTCTCGTTCTATTGGGTCACTCCTGAGACGTCACAGAAATGCTCCAGCCATCTAAGACCCAGAACGAGGCCAGGAACGTGCCGGCCTCGCCACCCTCCCAAGAGGAACGCCTCGTTGGTGTGGAGAAGATGTTGGAATGCATGTTTAAACAGAACCAAGAGACTAAATCTAACCTTCAGGTGCTTGGAAATATGGTATACGCCATTAAACAGACTCTTTCTCCTTCTCCTGTAGCTCCAGTCGCACCCCCAGAGCCAGCTCCTGCCTGCACGTGCTTGACAGGCCACACTGCAAGACACATCCTCGTCAAACCATCCAAACTTTTTTCGGGAAACCATGATCAGTGCGGTGGATTTCTTCTTCAGTGTGAGCTCGCCTTCAACGGAGCCCCAGGACTTTACAACACTGACAACGTAAAGATCACATTCTTCATCAGTCAGCTTAAGGGTAACGCCTTACAATGGGCAACATCTTTTTTGAAGCAACATGAGTTGAAAACTGTTTCGTTTAATTTATTACTCACCGAGTTCCGTAAAATATTTGATAGGCCATTGCAGGGACCCAACGCAGAGAAACGTCTGTTGGGTTTACGTTAGGGCCGGCGACCCGTCTCCGAACACGCCCTCGAGTTCCGCGTCATCGCAGCACAAACTGGTTGGAATGAGAGGGCACTCCAGGGCACCTTCTTAAATTCCCTTTCCGACCACATAAAGGACCAGATTGCTGCACGTGATGAACCTCCTGACTTCGATGCTCTTGTTAACCTCGCCATTTCCATAGACGAACGTTTTCGGGAGCGTTGCCGTGAGTGAAACTTCGACTCCCGGCAATTCTTCACTTAAGGGTTAGGTCCGTCACCAAATAGCTTCCCCGTTGATAACTACAAATCCCAGAGTCATTTCGCGTCTACGTCATCACCACAGCATGCGTTACCTGAACCCGAGTCAATGCAAGTTGGACGGGCTCGTTTAACTCCTGCCGAATGGAACAGACGTCAAACTCACAATCTTTGTATTTATTGCGGTAGTAAGGGTCATTATATTGCCTCATGCCCCATGCGGGGAAACGAGAGTGCCTACCAATAAAAAGAGAGGTATTGGTAGGTACATCCTCTTTCTCTCTGCAATAACACAGGTTAATGTTACCCACCGTAATTCAAACAAATCAGAATCGTTTTTCCGTCTCAGCATTGTTAGACTCGGGTGCTGAGCAAAATCTTATCAGCCAAAAATTAGTTAATGAATTCGCACTTCCCGTAGTAGAGATTCAGCCCCTCAATATTGCCGGTGTTACAGACGAAACCCTCGCCCAGATCAAATATAAGACCACCGATCTTCATTTAATCAGGTCCGGTAATCACCACGAGCACACCAGTTTCCTCGTTTTCGAATCCCCCTCCACGCAAGTCATTTTGGGTCATCCGTGGTTTAAAAAACATAATCCATACATTAATTGGGAACTGGGTAGGATCGAGAAATGGAGCGACAAGTGTCTAAAGAACTGCCTTCGCTCCGGTATCTCGAAACCTTCCCAGAACCCCAGTCCCGACGATGAGATTGACATGTCCCAGGTCCCCTCCGAGTATCGAGATTTAACCCCGGTTTTCAGTAAGAGGAAGGCTCTATCTCTCCCGCCTCATCGCCCATATGATTGCGCTATTGACCTTCTTCCTGGTGCCCCTTTTCCCGCCAGTCGGCTGTTTAACATCTCTGGCCCAGAAAGAGAGTCAATGAAAACTTACATCGAGGAGTCGTTGGACTCCGGAATTATTAGACCATCCACCTCTCCGTTAGGAGCGGGGGTTCTTCTTCGTCACTAAGAAAGATAAGACCCTGCGTCCATGTATTGACTATCACGGTTTAAATAACATAACAGTAAAGAACAAATATCCCCTTCCTCTCATAGACTCAATTCATGAACAGTTTCAGTCCGCAACCATTTTCACGAAACTTGATCTTCGTAACGCCTATCATCTCGTGCAAATTAAAAGCGGTGACGAATGGAAGACTGCTTTTAGGACTCCTCTAGGTCACTTTGAGTATTTGGTAATGCCCTTTGGCCTTACTAACGCCCCTTCAGTGTTCCAGGCTCTAATAAACGACGTCCTTAGAGACTTTCTCTGTGATTTCGTATTCATCTATCTTGACGACATCCTCATTTACTCCAAAAACCCCGAACAGCACATTACCCATGTTAGAGCAGTGTTACAACGTCTGTATGAGAATCAACTGTTTGTCAAACATGAGAAATGCGAGTTTCACGTCTCCTCGGTGTCTTTCCTTGGGTTCATTTTTGGTAAAGGCCACTATCGCAAGGATCCTGAAAAAACCCGAGCGGTAGTGGATTGGCCTACCCCGGAGACTAGGAAACAACTTCAACGCTTTCTCGGGTTTGCTAACTTTTATAGGCGTTTCATACGAAACTATAGTAGAGTTGCAGCCCCCCGTCACAACTCACCTCCATAAATAAGATTTTCAAATGGAACCCCGAAGCAGATACCGCTTTTAAGAAATTAAAAAAAACTTTTTTCTTCACCTCCCATCCTTTCTCATCCGGACCCGAGCCGTCAATTCATCTTAGAAGTCGACGCCTCTTATTCTGGCGTCGGGGCCGTACTGTCCCAGAGGTCCTCAGAGGACAACAAAGTTCACCCGTGCGCTTTTTTTTCCTCGACGTCTTTCCCAAGCTGAGAGGAACTACGATGTGGGCAATCGTGAGCTCCTCGCCCTCAAGTTGGCCCTCGAAGAGTGGAGGCACTGGTTAGAGGGAACAGAGACTCCTTTCTTAATCTGGACCGATCACAAGAATTTAACCTATTTGAGAGATGCTAGACGTCTGACTCCCCGACAGGCCCGTTGGTCACTCTTCTTCAATAGGTTCAACTATACACTCACGTTCAAGCCGGGATCCAAGAATGTGAAGCCTGACGCACTCTCCCACCAGTTTTCACCTCCAGATACCCCCGACCGTCAAGAATCTATCGTACCCTCAACCTGCATTATTGGAGCACTTACTTGGCCTATAGAGAGAAAGATCAGAGAGGCACATGAGCGCGAACCTGACCCTGGCCTTGGACCCCCCGGAACCTTATTTGTTCCCTCTTCCATGAGGGCCAAGGTTCTGGAGTGGGTTCACACCAATAGACTTTCTTGCCATCCTGGCATAACTCGCATGCTCGCACTTACTAAGAAACATTTTTGGTGGCAAACCCTTTCCCAAGATGTGAAGGAGTTTATCCAACATGTCCCACCTGTGCCAGGAATAAAACAGGGAACCAACCCCCGGCTGGCCTCCTTCATCCTCTACCGTCACCCAGTCGCCCTTGGTCACACATTTCCATCGACTTTGTTACAGGCTTACCTCCCTCAGAGGGGAACACCACTATACTGACCGTCGTCGACAGGTTTTCTAAGGCGGCCCATTTCATTCCTCTTCCTAAGTTACCTTCAGCCCTTGAGACTTCACAGCTCCTTGTCCAACACGTCTTCAGAATCCATGGCATCCCCTCAGACATAGTTTCCGACCGAGGCCCCCAGTTTATCTCTCAAGTATGGCAATCGTTCTGCAAGACACTGGGGGCATCCTCGAGTCTCACATCTGGGTACCATCCACAATCTAACGGCCAGGCCGAAAGATGCAATCAGGAACTAGAGGCCACCTTATGCTGCATCGTGGAAGACAATCCTTCGGCCTGGTCCCGTCACCTGGTCTGGGTTGAGTATGCGCACAATTCACACAAGACTTCTGCAACTGGTATGTCTCCCTTTGAAGTGTCGCTGGGGTACATGCCTCCTCTGTTTCCCAGTCAGGAAATGGATTGCATGGTACCTTAGGTCCTACACCATTTCAGACGGTGTCGTCGAGTCTGGCGACAGACCAGGTCAGCCCTTCTTCGGACAGCTGCCCAAAATAAGAAATATGCTGACCGCCACTGCTCGACAGCACCGCCTTACCAGGTTGGTCAAAGAGTGTGGTTGTCCACTAGGGACATCCACCTCAAGGACCTCTCCAGGAAGATGGCTCTTTGATTCATCGGTCCTTTTCCTATTGAGAGGATCATCAACCCAGCAGCAGTCCGCCTCCTACTTCCTACCTCCATGAAGGTACACCCTACCTTTCACGTTTCCCAGGTTAAACCGGTATCCAAGAGCCCATTGAGCCCTCCAACCAACCTCCTTCCACCTCCCCCGGTTGATCGACAATCATCCAGCTTTTACCGTCCGGAAGATCTTGGATGTCTGGCGCCGGGGGAGAGGTTTCCAGTACCTGGTGGACTGGGAGGGTTACGGCCCTGAGGAGCGGACCTGGATTCCACGTTCATTCATCTTGGACCCCAGCCTCATCACTACCTTCTTCCAAGCACACCCTGAGAAGCGCTTCAGATCGCCTGGAGGCGATTCTTGAGGGGGGGGGGGGGGTACTGTG
>NC_056508.1:1734637-1735677 GCF_014905685.2 Nematolebias whitei | reverse complement strand
GTGAGAGTAGCACTTGCTGCAGCTTCCAAGATGGCTGCCAATCACCCCAGCTGACGGCCATCTCCCTGATGAGCTCCTGCTCCTATTTAAGCCTGCAGTCAAGTCTACTCGATGCTGGAGCATTGAGTTCCCCCGTTCTTCTTCGCCTCCTGGGTCCAGTCCTGATTCCACGGGTTCCAGCTCTCAGATCTCTCGTGCCTTGCCCAAGCTCTGATCTCTCGTGCCTATCCACTCAGTCTCTGGGAGTTATCATCCTGTTCTGGAACTGCTGCACAGTGCCTCGATCTCACCATCTCCTCTGGAAACTCTGGGCTTCTCTTGGATCCACTTCTACAAGAACCGCCAACTGTAAGATAAGAAAACTAATTACAAGTTTGAACCAAACAACTTACCTGCCCCAGCTGAACTTGTCCTCCGTTTCCAGGAGTTCCAGTCCTGATGCCTGTGCAGCCAAATTATCACTGTAAATAAATAAACACTGTTATTTTTACTCTGAGTCTCATGTCGTTCCGGGTCTCGTTCTATTGGGTTACTCCTGAGACGTCACAACACTCATCTCCAGGCCAGCAGTCACTCTTTCAGGGATGAAGATGTTCACATCCTGGATAGAGGAACAATGGTTTAAGAGAGGAGTAAAGGAGGCCATCTTTGTGAAAAGAAATTGTCCATCATTAAACAGGGTGGAGACCTCTATGTTTATCTGTCCCCCTCTTACAATGCTGTTATTGCTAGTATCACTCAACCCCCTGTGAATAGTAAACAGCCATCAGGTGCTAATGATCCATTGTTAGGCTGATGGTCCTTCTTGATCATCTACTTTAATAAGAACTGCAGAGTACCTATAGTACCTAGGGGTGTGAATCTCTCAGTGTCTGGCGATTCGATTCAGATTTTTTTGGTGTCACGATGCAATACAAAATTGATTTTTCGATCCAGAAACGATTTTCGATTCACAAACGACTTTTCTATTGAAATGGTCATAAATTTAGGTCATTTTCACACCAGATAGTCCGGTAGACTCGGTTCAGTTCGGGACCAAT
>NC_056508.1:1734292-1734627 GCF_014905685.2 Nematolebias whitei | reverse complement strand
GCCATCAGGTGCTAATGATCCATTGTTAGGCTGATGGTCCTTCTTGACCATGTGATCAGCTGGTTTTGGTTGTCAGCAGCAAACTGGTTGATCCACTCTGAGAAGGTGCTATTTAAGAGACTGAGCTAAAAACAGCACCTCAGACTGAGGAAGTCTCTTGGATGAGAAACGAAACGTTTCTATACTTTTTTGCTTTGTTTTGTTTTTTGTTTTTTTGAATGTCCAGAGGACCAGATTGAACTTTTTTGGATTAGTAGAGCGCCATTTTCTCTCCTGGTTTCTAGATGTCTGCTTTAAAGTACGTAACTCAGAATTGAACCAAGGAGCCAGTTTCC
>NC_056508.1:1731784-1734192 GCF_014905685.2 Nematolebias whitei | reverse complement strand
CTGCTTTAAAGTACGTAACTCAGAATTGAACCAAGGAGCCAGTTTCCTCTGATTGATTACTTTCTTTTTCAGTGGAGCAATTTTATCAAGTGAAGTTTGCATTGAAGTTGTAAGATGATCAACTATGATCTAAGTCTCTGTTCTGTGATGCATTACTCTGCAAGACAGAGGAAAACATTGATGGAAGAGATTGTTTAAATTCGGTTACAGCATTTTCTGATAAGCACCTGCTGAGATGAAATTTACTCTCAGTGACTGTGTAGTCATTTAATGTAAGCTCAAAGTTATTAAAAAATGGTCGGACAGAACAGGATTTTGAGGAACTATTACCAAGTCCTTAATCTCTATACCATAGGTCAGAACTAAATCAAGAGTGTGATGATAAGAATGAGTAGATGTGTGGACGTTTTGGGTAAAACCAAACGAGTCTATTAAATTATTAAAGCCTATGCTTAAGCTATCACTCTCAACATCCACATGAATATTGAAATCACCCATTATGATGATTTTATCAGTATTTAATAATTAGTCAGTTAAGAATTCTGAGAATTCAGACAAAAACTAATGCCCCTTCTCCATTAGTACCGGTACGGGCCGACTCGACCCTACTTGGCCCGGTTCTGAGGCTTTTCCATTAGTACCGGTACTTAGCACCTGTTACTATTTTCAGTACCCTTGGCTCTGTGGTTCTAACCGGTACGAAGAGGTACAAAAACGTGACGTCAGAACACTGTCGGTAACTGATTGGTCGGGGGCGGAGTCGGGGGCGGAGTCACTGGATCCTTCAGAAATGTTTCAAAACAATAATCCGCCATTTGCAATTTCTCGGACTGGAGCAGCGGCTGGACTTATTTTAAAGATTTTAAAAACAATACTGCCAACATCTTGGTCTAATGCTGATGTGCTGGCATTTTTTGTGCTTGGTGGCCGACAACATAATTCAGAACAAGCTGGATGGAGCTCTGCTGGTGTACCCCGATCCTCCCTCCGGAGCCTCTGAGGGCCAGGCCGGGCAGGGCGTCATCTCCCCGGCTCCAAGTTCAGCTGGTCACCGCGGAAGATGCTTCGATGTGCCGACTCGGAGGCTCGGGTTCCGGATACCAGCCTTGTGTGCTCAGAGCTCCGCAGGTCACTGCGAAGCTGGAGATGGGGACTCACAGATGGCCGTTGCCAGACCCCGGCCGCGCGTAATCATGAAGGCTGAATCCCGATCCCACCCGGCAGTCAGGCGGACTGGACAGTCTGGGACGGACGCTGGAAGCGATTTTTAAATAAAATACTATTTTGTTTTTATACAAAAAATGTTTTAAAAAATTGCTGAAGCGATTTAAAAATTATTATTATTTTTTTACACGTAAAATGTTTTTTAAAATCGCTTCCACCGTTCGTCGCAGACCCGTCTCTGTCCGCCTGTCTGCGCGGGTCGGGCCTTCATGATTACGCGTGGCTGGAGTCTTGGAACGGCCTCTGTGAGTGACCAGCTGAGCTGGAGCTGGGAGGATGAGCTTCCCAGCCTCCTCCTCTCCGGAGGAGAGGATCAGTGAGACCAGCAGAGCGTTGAAGATTAAAAAAATAAATAAATAAATAAACGGTGCCAGCTTCATCATGAAATCCTGTTTTCACTTTAATGACTGTTAACTCAGCTGAAAATCATAAAAAGACACAAAACTATTGGATCTCAGGAATATTTCCCTCAAACATGTTTAAAGAAGAGACGACCTTCAGTTCAACTTTATTTTAACTCACAAATGTACAAATCACAAAACAAGAACTTTAAAGCAAAGCTAAAAATAAAATGTATATATGTGAACAAGAAAGGAAACCACACATTTAAAATGAAAATTAAAAGTAGACACAATGAGTGCAAATACATCAAACGATGATGAAAACCTATAAAAATTTAAATCTAATGTTTTTGTAGAATCTGGATCATCAGACTTTTAATTTATATACATATACATATATTTATATCTATAAATATATATAGATAAATATATATGTATATATATAAATACATATATATGTATATAAATATATATGAATATATATAAATGCATATATATGTATATAAATATATATGAATATATATAAATGCATATATATGTATATAAATATATATGAATATATATAAATACATATATATGTATATAAATATATATGAATATATATAAATACATATATATGTATATAAATACATATGTGTATATATATACATATATATACATAATTGTGTGTATATACATATGTGATATATATATATATCACATATGAGATATATATATATATGTGTGTGTGTGTGTGTACATATATAATTGTGTGTGTGTGTATAAATATATATATATATGTGTGTATATATATATATATATATATATATATATATATTTATACACATGTACATACACACATAC
>NC_056508.1:1723246-1731684 GCF_014905685.2 Nematolebias whitei | reverse complement strand
TTTTCACACCAGATAGTCCGGTAGACTCGGTTCAGTTCGGGACCAATATTCATGACCTTTTGTTTACATTTGAGCTGGTGCATTTGGATTCACACTGCACTGTACAGTCGAGTCAACCTGTTGAACCAACCTGTTCCCCCACTCACCTGTGGGGGCGCTGCACCAAGAACTACTGAAAGAAACGACACAAAAACCTCTGAAGACACTTCTTCTTCTTATGTAAATAAAAATAAAAACGAAGTGGCATCAAGTTTTAGCAGTTTTAGGAGTTATATTTTGTCATTTTTCAAAAATGGACTTAGCATGAGCAGAAGATGAGACAGAAGACCATGGAGAATATTGTTTTTCCACACAAGGCAGCTTACGGCTCCTTATAAGGTAAGAGAAATGCGTGTTTGTTTACCCTGCGGAGTGGGGCCCGGTCTATTTACATTCACACTATACTCAAACCGCGCTAGAGTTCGCTTCTACCGGACCGAGACCTAGGTTTTAGCCCGGGCCAGAGTTCGCCTTTTTTGTTCCGTGTCAGAGTTTGATGGCGCGTTCACACCTCCCTAAACGAACCGGACTTTCTAGGAAAATGAGCTAGAGTTCGATTAAAGCAGACTAAACAGGGCTAGTGTGAATGCACCCTTAGTTTCATTAGTGTAACTTAAAAGCTAAAAAGAATAAACAACAATGTAAACAAATAGAACATTTATTTAAAACAATAATTTTATGTTCCTCACTGTATCAAATCATTTTGCATCATTTTATATTTTTACCAAAAATAGTACAAACTATAGCAGTGCATAGAATTCTGTAACTTAAACTACTAGTATTAAGTTAGCTTAGCTGTCTGGATTTTTCTTAAAAATTAATAAAAAATAAAATAAAAATATTAATTCAACCTTTATTTAAACAGATATATCACATTGAGCCTCGAAGACTCATTTACAAATGAGACCTGTTTGGACAGAAAAAAACAGTGGTTAACTGGACACATGTAGGAATTGGAGGCGAAAAAATTCCTATCAGACTTTTTTCTTGGCTGAGAAAAACCTCTAATATTGAAAAAAAAACCTTGCACAAACAAGCACATATTTACATAGACATTCTGCAATAGAGCAGAGCAGGAAGAAGGAAAAGACAAGAGCGGTCAACAACTCTTACAGATGCTCTCGAGGTCACTGTAATAAGTCAATGTCCTCCGGTGAGATCTATAAACATTCTCGAGGTATGTCAAGAAATGGCCAAGGATAACCTCTATAAGAATCCTGAGTCCTGAAATGATGACATAAAGTTTTTTTTCAGCGGGGTTTCATCTGGTTATCAGTTGGAAATTCCTCAGGGAGAGGGTGGTGAGCGTCAGATCACATTTTCTCCAGGCGAAATTCAGATAAGATGGCCTTCAAGGCCAGCCAAAGCGACCAAAATTTAGATAAACAAACAGTTGTTTTGGGGACAGGCAGAACTTAATGACATCTACCTTGAGTCTGTGTTTGGTCCACTCGGTTCCGAAATGTCCAAAATATCATGGCCACACTGATGGAACATGATTGAGTAAAAATCCCCAAGATCTGATCCATTCAGCCCAAAGCATTTAAGTCCGGGTACTCGAGACATGAAACCAAACCATCATAAAGGCAAGCAGCGTGATAGGGTCCAAATTTGCTGCTGACGACTTTCTTGATTGTAAATAAAAACCAGCACCAGCTGAATCCAAAAAGCAGGAACCAGTTATCGTAAATCCAATTAAATATGCGTCCTTAAAATCCACAGATGGCAGCAGAGATAGACACATCATCAAGTTTTCCAGTCGATGAGATATCCAGCTGCGAACGTGCCAACAGGGCAGATTGGCTCGCCTAAAGCCTGTCTTCTCTTCGAAGAAATGCTGTAAATTGAGTTGAGGGACCAACTGGTCAAAACAAGTCCATAATTATGGTTCAGAAGAAATGCAAGAGAGTCTCAGAAGCAGTTTCACAGACAGACAGAGCAGCAAGCGGAGAGGGAGGGAGGGAGGGAGGCATCCGATCTCGGCTTGAGCAAGTGGTGAAGTGAATAAAAATCTAGGAACAAATAATTCATCCATCCATCATCTTTACCCACTTCTTCCTTTTCGAGTCACGGGTGTCACTGGTGCTCATATCAGCTATCACCGTGTGAGAGGTGGGGTACACCTGGACAGGTCTCCAGAAATCTTCACAGCCTTTGGGGAATTAGCTGGTAGTTTGTTGCAGAGTTCGCTGGTCGGATGCTTTCACTTTCATCTTTCGTGCATTTTGTCGTATTTCTAAAATACTGTACCGCAATTTTATTTTACACTTCTTGTAAACAACTGTGCGCTTGTTAAGCTCTGTCTTCTCCCAGAACACTGTAGGATCTGAAATTATGTTTAAAGACAAAGAAGCGGGTTGACTCGCGTTCTCCTCCATGCTAGCAGGCTCCATTCAGATAAAGGATGCTGGCTAACTAGCTTGCTGTATGGTGGCCTACACGGCCAAAATTCTACGGCGGCCTTCTTGGAATCCCTAGCAGCGGTGCTGGATGGTGCGACAGCTGGGGACTTCTTTACCTACTGGGGAACTTCAGTGCCCTTGTAGATAATAGCAGTGTGACCTGGAGTGGTGTGATTGGATGGAACGACCACTCTGATCAGAACCTGAGTGGTATTCTGTTATTGGACTTATTTTCTAGGTTGTCCATCACAAACACCATATTTGAACATAGCACTGCTCATAAGTGCACTTGGCACGAGAACACCTTTGGTCACAGACTGATGACAGACTTTGTAGCTGTGTCATCTGATCGGCAGCCATTTGTTTTAGACATGCAGGTGAAGAGAGGAGCTGAGCTGTCGACTGATCACCATCTGGTGGGGAGTTGGATCAGATGGTGAGAGAAGAAGCCAGACAGACCCGGTAGACCCAAACATATAGCGAGTGTTTGCTGGGAATGACTGGGAGAAGCCATCAGAAGGATCCTCAACTCATCCATTTTATTCTTGTTGTTTGTGACAGATTTGTATTTTTAACTCCAAGTCAGAGGATGAGGTTCTGCCTCAAGTGGAGGAGTTCAAGTATCTCAGGGTTTTGTTCATGAGTGAGGGAAGAATGGAGCGTGAGATTGACAGATGGATTGGTGCAGCATCTGCTTTATTGCGGACTCTGTACTAGTCTGTTGTGGTGATGAGGAACCTGAGCTATAAGGCAAAGCTCTCTGTTTACCAATCAGTCTATGTTCCCACCCTCACCTATGGTCATGAGCTCTGGGTAGTGACCGAAAGAATGAGATTGCAGATACAGGCGATTGAAATGAGTTTCCTCATCAGACTCTCCCTTAGAGATAGGGTGAGAAGTTCCATTATCTGGGAGAGACTTGGAGTAGAACTGCTGTTCCTCCACATCGGCAGGGGCCAGTTGAGGTGGTTCGGGCATCTGGTAAGGATACTTCCTGAGCGCCTCCCTAGGGAGGTGCTTCAGGCATGTCCGACTGGGAGGAGAGCCCAGGGGAGACTCAGGACTCGCTAGAGAGACTACCTCTCTCGGTTGGCCTGGTAGCTGGTGACGTTGCACGTTCGTGGTGAGACGTATTGTGTCACTTCCTGTTTGTCTGTTGGTAGCTCAAGTGAATTGTTTGCTCGAGTCGTCTCTGTTTTCTGGATTTATTTGTCTTTTGCACAGTTTTTCATTCTAGTTCACAAACATACTTAGTACAGTTGTTTTTCTACTGTTGGATAGTGCTTAAAACACCTTTTATCTTTCAACACTTCTCGGTTTTTATTGGTGTATTTGGCTCTGCTAGCTCTTGCTAGCATTAGCTTAGCATGGCTGCTGCTTCTCTCCCTGCTTCCTCTGTTTTCTCTTGCTCCGTGTGTCAGATGTTTAGTTACTCCTCTGCCTCCTTTAGTGGTAATGATACATGTAACAAATGTAGTCTTATGGTAGCTTTGGAGGAGAGGCTGTCTGAACTGGAAGCTTGGCTCTGCGCTGTAGAAAAACCAGTAGCTAGCCAGGTCCCCTTAGACAACGTGGAACCACAGAGACTAGCTCCCGTTAGCGGTCCTCCAGCACACACCGAGCAGCCGGGACCCCAGGCCGGCTGGGTGACGGTCCAGAGCAAGCGTAGTGCTAAGGCTAAGCCCCCAGTTCACCACCGACCCGTTCACGTTTCTAATCAATTTTCCTCGCTCAGTGACACACCCGCTGAGAAGCAGACCCTGGTTATTGGAAGTTCCATAGTCCGAAACGTGGCTTTAGGGACTCCAGCGGCCATAGTCAAATGCATTCCGGGGGCCAGAGCGGGCGACATAGAATCTTATCTGAAACTGCTGACTAAGGCTAAGGCTAAATATAGTAAGATTGTTATTCACGTCGGCAGTAATGACACCCGGTTACGTCAATCGGAGGTCACTAAAATTAATGTTGCTTCAGTGTGTGACTTTGCTAAAACCATGTCGGACTCTGTAGTTTTCTCCGGCCCCCTTCCCAACCTGACCAGCGATGACATGTTTAGCCGTATGTGGTCGTTTAACCGCTGGGTGTCCAGGTGGTGTTCTGACAACGACGTGAGCTACATAGATAACTGGAGTTCTTTCTGGGGAAAACCTGCTCTGATGCAGAGAGATGGCATCCATCCCACTTTGGACAGAGCTGCTCTGCTTTCTAGAAATATGGCTGATTTTGTTTATCCCCCAAATTATTGACAACCCAGGGTCCAGTCCAGGAAGCAGAGGTGTAGTCCTCCACCCCTCTCTGCTGCTTCTCCTCTGTTACCCACCCACACCCCCACTGAAACAGGGTCAACTCGCCCACGGCTCAAATTAAATAAACCAAAAATCAGCTCTAAAAATATAAACCATAAAAATCTGATTAAAATAAACAGTTACTTTACCAGAGCAAAATCATAAAATCATTAAATGTGGATTATTGATCATCAGATCTCTTTCCTCTAAATCCCTGTTAGTTAATGAACTGATAACTGATCATCATATTGATTTATTGTGTCTGACAGAAACTTGGCTACAACAGGAGGATTTTGTTGGTATAAATGAATCCACTCCTGTTAATTATTTAAATTTTCATGTTCCTAGAACAACTGGCCGAGGTGGAGGAGTAGCTTCTATTTTTCAGTCAGGATTATTGATTAATGCCAAACCAGTTATTAGTTATGATTCTTTTGAATCAGTCCCTCAGTCTTTCTCATCCAAAATGGAAATCAGAAAAGCCACTTTTACTAGTTGTTCTATATCGTCCACCAGACGCTTACTCTAATGCCCCTTTTCCATTAGTACCGGTACAGCACGGTACAGCACGGCTCTACTCTACTCAGTACGGTACAGGTTGTGTTTCCATTACGCTTTCAGTACCGGTTCCAGTGTGCGGGGTTCAAATTGACGTCACCACCTCTCACCAACTGGTGACGCTGAGACGCAGAAACTGTTTTCAGTACAGGTTGAGAATTTATGTTATTTTGAAGTTGTGTGTATGCATGTATGTGTGTATGTACATGTGTATAAATATATATATATATATATATATATACACACATATATATATATATTTATACACACACACACAATTATATATGTACACACACACACATATATATATATATCTCATATGTGATATATATATATATCACATATGTATATACACACAATTATGTATATATATGTATATATATACACATATGTATTTATATACATATATATGTATTTATATATATTCATATATATTTATATACATATATATGTATTTATATATATTCATATATATTTATATACATATATATGCATTTATATATATTCATATATTTATATACATATATATGCATTTATATATATTCATATATATTTATATACATATATATGTATTTATATATATATACATATATATTTATCTATATATATTTATAGATATAAATATATGTATATGTATATAAATTAAAAGTCTGATGATCCAGATTCTACAAAAACATTAGATTTAATTTTTATAGGTTTTCATCATCATTTGATGTATTTGCACTCATTGTGCCTACTTTTAATGTTCATTTTAAATGTGTGGTTTCCTTTCTTGTTCACATATATACATTTTATTTTTAGCTTTGCTTTAAAGTTCTTGTTTTGTGATTTGTACATTTGTGAGTTAAAATAAAGTTGAACTGAAGGTCGTCTCTTCTTTAAACATGTTTGAGGGAAATATTCCTGAGATCCAATAGTTTTGTGTCTTTTTATGATTTTCAGCTGAGTTAACAGTCATTAAAGTGAAAACAGGATTTCACGATGAAGCTGGCACCGTTTATTTATTTATTTTTAATCTTCAACGCTCTGCTGGTCTCACTGATCCTCTCCTCCGGAGAGGAGGAGGCTGGGAAGCTCATCCTCCCAGCTCCAGCTCAGCTGGTGACTCCAGAGGCCGTTCCAAGACCCCAGCCGTGCGTAATCATGAAGGCCCGACCCGCGCAGACAGGCGGACAGAGACGGGTCTGCGACGAACGGTGGAAGCGATTTTAAAAAACATTTTACGTGTAAAAAAATAATAATCATTTTTAAATCGCTTCAGCAATTTTTTAAAACATTTTTTGTATAAAAACAAAATAGTATTTTATTTAAAAATCGCTTCCAGCGTCCGTCCCAGACTGTCCAGTCCGCCTGACTGCCGGGTGGGATCGGGATTCAGCCTTCATGATTACGCGCGGCCGGGGTCTGGCAACGGCCATCTGTGAGTCCCCATCTCCAGCTTCGCAGTGACCTGCGGAGCTCTGAGCACACAAGGCTGGTATCCGGAACCCGAGCCTCCGAGTCGGCACATCGAAGCATCTTCCGCGGTGACCAGCTGAACTTGGAGCCGGGGAGATGACGCCCTGCCCGGTCTGGCGCTCCAAGGCTCCGGAGGGAGGATCGGGGTACACCAGCAGAGCTCCATCCAGCTTGTTCTGAATTATGTTGTCGGCCACCAAGCACAAAAAATGCCAGCACATCAGCATTAGACCAAGATGTTGGCAGTATTGTTTTTAAAATCTTTAAAATAAGTCCAGCCGCTGCTCCAGTCCGAGAAATTGCAAATGGCGGATTATTGTTTTGAAACATTTCTGAAGGATCCAGTGACTCCGCCCCCGACTCCGCCCCCGACCAATCAGTTACCGACAGTGTTCTGACGTCACGTTTTTGTACCTCTTCGTACCGGTTAGAACCACAGAGCCAAGGGTACTGAAAATAGTAACAGGTGCTAAGTACCGGTACTAATGGAAAAGCCTCAGAACCGGGCCAAGTAGGGTCGAGTCGGCCCGTACCGGTACTAATGGAGAAGGGGCATTAGTTTTTGTCTGAATTCTCAGAATTCTTAACTGACTAATTATTAAATACTGATAAAATCATCATAATGGGTGATTTCAATATTCATGTGGATGTTGAGAGTGATAGCTTAAGCATAGGCTTTAATAATTTAATAGACTCGTTTGGTTTTACCCAAAACGTCCACACATCTACTCATTCTTATCATCACACTCTTGATTTAGTTCTGACCTATGGTGTAGAGATTAAGGACTTGGTATTAGTTCCTCAAAATCCTATTCTGTCCGACCATTTTTTAACAACCTTTGAGTTTACATTAAATGACTACACAGTCACTGAGAGTAAATTTCATCTCAGCAGGTGCTTATCAGAAAATGCTGTAACCGAATTTAAACAATCTCTTCCATCAATGTTTTCCTCTGTCTTGCAGAGTAATGCATCACAGAACAGAGACTTAGATCATAGTTGATCATCTTACAACTTCAATGCAAACTTCACTTGATAAAATTGCTCCACTGAAAAAGAAAGTAATCAATCAGAGGAAACTGGCTCCTTGGTTCAATTCTGAGTTACGTACTTTAAAGCAGGCATCTAGAAACCAGGAGAGAAAATAGCGCTCTACTAATCCAAAAAAGTTCAATCTGGTCCTCTGGACATTCAAAAAAACAAAAAACAAAACAAAGCAAAAAAGTATAGAAACGTTTCGTCTCTCATCCAAGAGACTTCCTCAGTCTGAGGTGCTGTTTTTAGCTCAGTCTCTTAAATAGCACCTTCTCAGAGTGGATCAACCAGTTTGCTGCTGACAACCAAAACCAGCTGATCACATGGTCAAGAAGGACCATCAGCCTAACAATGGATCATTAGCACCTGATGGCTGTTTACTGTTCACAGAGGGCTGAGTGATACTAGCAATCACAGCATTGTAAGAGAGGGACAGTTGAACCCGGAGGCCTCCACCCCTGTTTAATGATGGACGGTGTCTTTTCACAAAGATGGCCTCCTTTACTCCTCTCTCAAACCATTGTTCCTCTCTATCCAGGATGTGAACATCTTCATCCCTGAAAGAGTGACCGCTGGCCTGGAGATGAGTGTAGACCTCAGAGTCCTGGCCTGATGATGTTGATCTTCTGTGCTGGTCCATCCTTTTGGCCAGTGGCTGTTT
>NC_056508.1:1721515-1723146 GCF_014905685.2 Nematolebias whitei | reverse complement strand
AGGAGGGTGATCAGTCTTACATCGGGGAAACAAAACAGCCACTGGCCTGATGATGTTGATCTTCTGTGCTGGTCCATCCTTTTGGCCAGTGGCTGTTTTGTTTCCCCGATGTAAGACTGATCACCCTCCTGACACTGAACAGCATACACAACATTACTCTGTTTGTGCCGGGGGACTGGATCTTTGGGATGAACCAGTCTTTGCCCTAATGTATTTTGGGGTTTAAAAGCCACTGGGACGTTATGTTAGAAAATAAACGTCTCAGTTTCTCTGATACTCCCTCAACATACGGAATGGCCACTGGTCTGGGTCTGGGTTCCTCCTTTTCACCTGAAGGCTGACTGGAGTCCTGTTTGGGTTTCTTCTCTGCTTTCAGGAAGGCCCAGTTAGGATATCCACATTGCTCTAGAGCCTGTCTTGTGTGGGATTTCTCCTTCTGCCTGGCTCCCGAGCTAGTGGGGATGCTGTCTGCTCTGTGATACCGAGTCCTGATGACTCCTAACTTGTGCTCCAAAGGGTGATGGGAGTCAAACTGCAAATACTGGTCTGTGTGGGTGGGTTTGCGGTACACCTCGGTTTCCAAATGTCCTCTGTCAGAGACTGAGACCTCACAGTCAAGAAAGCCAACTTGCCATTTTTTTCATATTCTCGTGTGAACTTGATGTATTTATCCACAGAGTTGATGTGGTCAGTAAAATGTTGGACTTCCTGAGATTTGATTTTAACCCAGGTGTCGTCAACATACCTGAACCAATGACTTGGTGGTGTCCCTGAAAAGGACGTCAAGGCTCAATTTTCGACCTTCTCCATGTACAGGTTGGCAACAATAAGAGAAACTGGAGACCCCATAGCACACCCATGTTTCTGCCTATAATATTGCTCCCCATATGTGAAGTAGGTTGACTGCAGGCACAGTTTCAAGAGTTGACACAGTTGTTCTGTGGAAAGCGTGGTCCTGCTGCTCAGAGTGGTGTCTGATTTTAATCTTAAACTGACCACCTCTACTGCATCATCAACAGGAATGCACGTAAAGAGTGATGTGACATCAAAAGAGACCATTGTTTCATCAGTCTCCATTATGACATCCCTCACCTTATCCACAAAGTCCATGGTGTTCTGTATGTGGTGTTCTGAGCTGCCAACAAACTGCCACTGTCCCAGTGGCTTTTAAACCCCAAAATACATTACGGCAAAAACTGGTTCATCCCAAAGATCCAGTCCCCCGGCACAAACAGAGTAATGTTGTGTATGCTGTTCAGTGTCAGGAGGGCTGTGATCAGTCTTACACCGGGGAAACAAAACAGCCACTGGCCAAAAGGATGGACCAGCACAGAAGATCAACATCATCAGGCCAGGACTCTGCGGTCTACACTCATCTCCAGGCCAGCGGTCACTCTTTCAGGGATGAAGATGTTCACATCCTGGACAGAGAGGAACGATGGTTTGAGAGAGGAGTAAAGGAGGCCATCTTTGTGAAAAGAAACCGTCCATCATTAAACAGGGGTGGAGCCTCCAGGTTCAACTGTCCCCCTCTTACAATGCTGTGATTGCTAGTATCACTCAGCCCTCTGTGAACAGTAAACAGCCATCAGGTGCTAATGATCCATTGTTAGGCTGATGGTCCTTCTTGA
>NC_056508.1:1711770-1721415 GCF_014905685.2 Nematolebias whitei | reverse complement strand
ATAAATCACATTTAAACACTGCTTGTACCAATTAAATTAAATAAAAAGTAACACACACGTTCTCCATCACCGTCATTAATCAGATAAACAAACAAACAAACAGCTTCAGCTACCAGACAGACTGACGTTACGTTTTCTCTCTTGAAACAGAACAATGTGTTAAATTGTAGAGACTCACCTGCAACACATGAAGAGTTGTATCAGCTGCAGCTCCTTCCTCCTCCTCGTGACTCCAACATGTTTACGTTTATCTCTGTGGTTCTCCCGTGTCGTGTCGTCACTTTTCAAAGCTGCATGTTTCTCATTTTTTTTATCTTTGTGAAGTTCTCCCACTCTTTGGAGGACTTGGGTCGGACAGTTTTCGCTGCGTCGGTCATTTGAAAAAATTTACTTAAATTTCCTTTGAAAACAGCCTCTGCTCTGCCTCGCCCCTCGCTCTGTTCAACTCGCGCTGCAGTTTTTTTTTTTCAAACTTTATTCAGTCAGTCAGCATTGACAATGAACTGCAGGTGAACAAAACGAAACGGCTCCGCAGCGCCGTGAAAGACGCATAATCGCGCAACACAACGAATCAATAATGAAATTCGTTGCCAACGCTTTTAATCATCGATTTTTATCGATTTTATCGATTCGTTGTTGCAGCCCTATTTTACTCTTGTGTTACAAGTTACATTCATGTTGCAGTATTTTGATGTATTCATTAGTTTGAAAGTAACCAATGGTGAGAGGGGAGCTGGTTCATTGAATCACTGCAAAGTGGGCAGGTAACATTAGGCCCCGCCTTCAAGAAGAGCTGGACCACTAACGTATATTCTAGAATATATGTCACTGAGCTGGGTGCACCTGCAGCACCGCTAACACACTCAAAATGTATTCCACCGCAAGAGAGTCAGCCAGAAGATACATGCCACCCATGACCTTATTGAAAGACTGTTCATTGCAGCAGGACAGATTCTCTCTCTCAAAAGATCCAGACTGGACTCAAAGAAACTTTGAAAACCAACTTCTTCTGAACTTGAACAAGAAATTCTTGCTGCAATATTAAAATGTGTCAGTTCATGGGATGTTAGGAGACGAGAGATGTCTCCAAATGGTTCGACACTCAGGTCCAAGTTTTAAAAATGGTCTCAGAAAATTAAAATATTGTTCAATATTGACCCATTACAAGGTTGAATAGACATATTTTAACTAGAGTTGATGACAAACTGGAGTTGAACTGATCAGAGCCTATTTCTTTGTTAGTTGTGTCTAATGCTCATTTTGTTCAGGCAGACAACTTTTACTGAAGTTTTACTGCAGTTAAAATGACACATTGGTTTTGATTTGTGTTAAATAAAAACTTTCAAAGGTAAAATTATTCCTCTTTCTTATTTTGATTAATGACATTTAACTCTGCAGGTCATCCCTGAAATTCTGACTCAGAATCACAAGTCCAGGTGTGAACGGTGTCACAGAGTAAACACAATAATAACTTGTATTATCTGCAACATTGTTCATTAAAATGAAACAACACTATTAATGTATTACAGAAAATATACATATGGTAGGTACATTTAATGATATTGTAGACCATTGCATTAGGTAATACATTCAGCAAGTACTTTTACTTTTAATACTTTAGGTATTTTTAAAAGCAAGTACTTATTCACTTTTACTTAAGTAAAAAATGTTAATGTGGTACTTCTACTTTTACTAGAGTACATTTTTGTCTGTTTATTTGTACTTTTACTTAAGTACAGTGTTTGAGTACTTTCTCCACCACTGATCTAATCTAACTTTCATCTCAAAAATTCTAGAGAAAATAGTTGCAGGTCAGTTGCATGAACATCTACAAAGAAATAATCTGTTTGAAGAGTTTCAGTCAGGGTTTAGAGCTCATCATAGCACAGAAACAGCACTAGTAAAAGTCACTAATGATATTCTCATGGCCTCAGACAATGGACTTGTGTCTCTACTGGTCCTGTTAGACCTCAGTGCTGCATTTGATACAGTTGATCACAATATTTTACTACAGAGGCTTGAATATGATGTTGGGATTACAGGAACAGCTCTAAAATGGTTTAAATCATATCTATCTTCCTAAATTTCAGGATAAATTATTAATAGATAAAAACTTCTGTGACATACCTGCTGGACGCAAGGATCCACCAAGTTGATCCCGAGGTTGCAAGGGTTCCTCTGGTAGTAAGAGATCAGGTCCCCCAGTGTAGCGAAAGAAAGCTTATCTGAAACGAAGTATGCTCCAATAGCAGAACGTTGGATCCTGAAGTGGAGCACTTTCCCCTCACTTCGAGCTGCAAAAGGAGACAGATTGGAGACAGTTTATGGCTGTGGTAGCTTGGTGGTCAGTGCCGAGGTCTTGTAATCTTGAGGTTGCAGGTTTGAGCCCAGGTTGCATCAAGAAGGGCATCTGGTGTACAAACAAATGCCAAATCTTTCATGCAAGTTCACTCACTGTGGCAATCCCTGAAAAAGGGAGCAGCCTAAAGAAATTTTAAAGTTTTTCTCAGCTTCTAACTAGAATCAGGTTTCTCTTGTAAATGAGTCCCAGAGGCTCAATGGGATCAACCTGTCAAAATAAAGGTTTAATGAAAAAAGATTCAAGTTAATATCATTAATTTATCTGTCTTCCGCTTATCTGTGCTTGGGTCGCAATGGTAACATTCCAAGGAGGCAAACACAGCACTCCCTCAGCCCAGATACACTCTCCAGTTCCTCTTGGGGGATCCTATGATGTTCCTAGGCCAGGCAGAATCTGTAATCCCTCCAGAGAGTTCTGGATCTGTCCTAGGTGTCCCCTCGCAATAGAACGTGCCTGAACAGCCTCAGCTGACCGTTTTGATGCAGAGGAGCAGCAGCTCTACTCCAAGATCCCGATCTCTTACGACCAAGCCCAGCTACTTTACTTTGCATGATGGAAGCTCATTTCAGTCACTTAAGCTGTTTTGCCATCGATAAGTGCAACTCCACTTAGCACTCGTATTATCAGTTCTTCTCAGGTGTAAATGATTTGCCATTGTGACTTCTTTTCCCCACTCTGTGGGTGGGGTCATCAATGAAAAGTGGGTGGTATTGTAACAGGTCACTGTGTTGGAGTTACTCCACCCATTGTGCTCCTTAATCAACCTATAACCAAACTTCAATTTATTTAGCTCATCCAGGCACTACTTAAAAATGTGGGTGTAGCCATGCTGCGCCGTCATCTCTGACATCTCTCTGTAAATGCACTTATTTCTTGTGGTGTCCTCTATCAACACGATGAGGAAGTGGAAGTTCAGATGTAGTTTACAGATTTGCTGAGCAGGTCAACCAGTGGTATAGCTCCGCTGACCAATAAACGGCTGCTGCCTGCTACCGTCAAAATCATCACCTCAGTGCAGTTTGCTTGGAACCTCAAACAAGGTGGTCCCATAAACCGGACTGAGTGGAGGTGCGAGCTGGCTGTGGGCAAGCCCTTAACTGGTGCAGTGACATGCAGAACCAGTAAAAGTTAAGACAGTGGCAAAGCACCATTAGATCCAGAATCTTGTTCTTTCAGTCATGACCACAGGTGAGGGTTGGAACCAAGGCCGGATCACCATACGGGCAATCTGGGCACGTGCCCAGGAGCCCTTGGCACAGAGGGGCCCTTTGTCAGCAGAATTGTTGTTGCCGCAATAAACACTGATCACTCTGACTCTACTCATCCGAACGATACCGTACTATGAGGGGCGATAGTGAAGCTTCTCACAATAACGGTTGCGATGGGGCAGTGAATTTCTGGTTTTCAAAATAAAACACAAATCCCAATAAAATTTGCATCTCACCTTATTCCTGGTGCCTTTACTGTAGAAACGTTTGTAAAAGAAACTTCCGGTCCGACACAGAAGTATCAGTAACACAATGGGCCGCAGGTTTTTTTGTAAGTTATTTGCATTCAGTTTATCAAAGCAAACGTTGTTTTTGTTTAAACGTGAAGTTTACTAAAATGTCCTACCGGGGTTCAGGTACCTGCTGTGCTGTTTGCAGCTGCACAAACAAGACCAAGCTAAGGCTACAGCAAACAGTGTTTTGAACATGCTGGTGAAGATTCCCAGCTGGTTTTCACACCTGATGGGAACAGAGGGGCCTCGTCTGTGAATTAGAGGAACAAAGACCTTAAGAAAGCCCTACTGTTAAGGTGTTGAGGTGTGACTTGTCAAATCTACATATGTGTGTGTGTCTTATCTCTCTCAGCCTTATAACCTGAACCTCTCACTCACTGCTCTTTGAATTGAGAAAGCTCCTCGGATGAGGAGAGAAACGTCTTCTGTTACAAATAAAGTCCAGTTGTTTTTGTACTGAACGCTTTTTGAATGTTTTGAACACAGACCCAAAACAAAAAAAGATTGTTCCTGTAAAGTGGTATGGTTTCCATCACCTACCAACAGATGAGGAATTAAGAAGAATGTGGCTGAAAAATCTGAATTTGAAGAAACCACCCAACAACACTGTTTGTGTGCTCATTTCACTTTGTAAATAAACGGTCGACGGTTCCCTTTCGGTCGGTACACTCGGTACAACACATAAGTATGGGGATTGCGCCCTCGCGAGACCAACCTGAAGAAGTTTCTTTCAACACGCCTGTCAAGGCAAATGAGACTGCTGCATATATCGGAGGCCCCGCCCTCCTGGCCTATAAATATGCAGCCAGGTCTCATTTCCCTAATCATTTTGCACTTCACCTCGCTTTAACCTGATTGCAGGTCCCCTGTGTGTGACTCAACTGTCCGACTGGAGGTGAGCTCGCTCCCTACCTAGGGCGTCACTACAAGGTTCTGATCCTGCTTACTGCCCGTTTAGCCCAGCTAACGATCACCTTTTCCGTTTGCTGTTTTTTCTAGCCTGTTTAGCTTGCTAACGGGTCTGGGTCACTCTTCCCCTTTTAGCCTTACAGCTAAGGAGGAAAAGTCTAGAACAGCACAGCTAACTTTCTGCCTGTTTAGCTTGCTAACCGGTAGAAGTTCACTCTCCTTCTCTGTCGCTAACATGGCGCCGGAAAAGAGCAAGAGAAAAATCAAAGCCTCTAGCAAAGCTAGCAAGGCGAGAAGCCCAGGTTCACGTCCGTGTCCAAGCGCATGTGGATTTTTTCTTTCGGAAGCGGACACCCATGAAGCTTGCCCGGTGTGTCTCGGCATGTTGCATGCTAAGGCGGCACTTGCTAACCCGGAGTCATGTGCGTATTGTAGCCGTCTCCGAAAATCGACCCTGGAGAAGCGCATGGAATTCCTGACAAAAACGTTAGGAAATTCAACCGCAGCAAGAGACCCACTGTTGTCTGAGGCTCTCAGACCGACCACAGAGCTGGAGTCTGATGAGATGGAGGACAGCACCACGGCATTGTCCTGGGGGGAGCAGATGGATGGGCTGCTTCCCATGGATGACACGGATGAAAACCTGGTCAAGTTCGACATGTAGGACTTGTTGCTGGCGGACGAGATCTCTCTGACAGCCTCAGGTGGCCTCTCTGAGGATGAAGCAGGTGCGGATGAGGAAGCAGAGGAGTTTTCACAAGAAACCGCGGTGGCACCTGTTGAAGCGGATGGATCCACGCCAGCCCTGTTTGAGCTGTGCCGCAGAGCGGCTGAGTCTCTTAAGGTGCCTTGGCCCGCTCCCCCACCTCGACAGCTCCAGACAAGACTTGCTGGTAATTATTTTCTCCCGAAACAACAGACCTCGGTGAGGCACAAATTACCTGTGTTTCCAGATTTTTTAACGGAACTCACACGGTCCTGGGCGTCCCCTAAGGCTCCGTTATCCCTGCCTTTCTCTCAGTTTTTGGACTTGGAGAACATGGAGCCAGCTGGTCTGTCGTACATCCCACCCATGGATGAAACACTGGCGGCCCACTTGGCACCTAAGGCGAACACATCAGCCGGCAAACCCACGCTCCCCAGCAAACAGTGCCGGTTCTCAGCAACACAGCTGGAAAAAATCTACCGCGCGCAGAGTCTCACTGCGCGTGCGCTCAACACGGCCTCGATGCTGCAGGCGTATCAGGCTGAAAAGCTGCAGGAGCTGCAGGAAGCTTTGCAATCAAGGAGGAACGTCGCAGAACCGCTGGACGAGGTCCGCAGGACAGCAGATTTTATCCTCCGGCTGTCGGGCACCGCAGCTATTGCCCTGGGAAAAAGCATGGCGGAAGCGGTTGTCGCTCAGCGACACTTATGGCTCACTCTCGTCGAGCTGCCAGAAAGCCAGCGCTCCGTTTTTCTCCAGCAGGCCGTCTAACCCACAGGCATGTTTGGAGAAGCTTTGGAAAAGATCCAGAACCGCTGTGATCAAAGAAGGAAGCGGGAGGAGGCTTTGCGGCTGGGCATGCCGAGACGTCATTTCTCCCAGCCCAGGGACCCCAGCGGCCACAGGAGCGCGCCTCCGCGACAACATTCTCTTCCTCGTCGCCCCGCACATAAGAGACCTTCACTGGAGACCGAACCGCGGGGGACGTTCCCTGCTGATCAGCGAGGACGCCCACCACCTGGACAACCAGCATGGTCCAAACACCGTTTTGTCCCGAGACAAACGAAGGCGTCAAAATCTTCATCAGCAGTGAGGGAGAGGAAACAGCAGTCAGCCTAGCTCTGCAGCTGTTTTCAGAACAATCAGAGCCTCTCCACCCACAGGGAAAACGGAGAGCCTCTCAGATTCAGTCTGCGACGGAGTTCAAAAAACCCCGATTAAGCGGACAAAAATGTTTAGGGGCTCATATTTGTCACCCCTCTGTTTGTGCAATAAAGAAAAAATGTCATCAAGCACCAACATTAATAAAAACACGTTGTGTTCACACTGTTTTGTCTCAAGATACAGAAATAAAGGGCGATGTCGTCCCTTTTTTCACAAACCAAACTTCAAACATAAAGGAGACGGTGCTCCGGCTGACGGAGTTAAACTCTCCTCCTCGCTTAAATCTGTGTCCAGCAGAGGGCGTAGCGAGCCCACAAATGAACATGCCGTTCAGGCTCTCTTCAAACGGGAGAGCATGGCGCGCATGCGCTCCATCGCAATGGATCATGGGAACCGTAGTCCGAGGTTACAAATTGCAATTCAGCAAGCCTCCTCTACCGTTCAGAGGGACTGTAATGTCAAAAATACAGCCAGATCTCACTCCAACCCTGAAAAAGGAGATTTGTTCACTCCTAGAAAAAGGGGCAATAAGAATTGTTCCCCCTCAGGACACAAACAGCGGTTTTTACAGTCGCTATTTTGTAATTCCGAAAAAAGACAAGGGTCTCCGTCCAATATTGGATCTGAGACAGTTAAACAGGAGACTGAGATCATTCAAGTTCAGAATGCTGACTCTGCGCCAAGTAATGCAATCTGTGCGTCCAGGGGATTGGTTCACGTCAGTTGATTTAAAAGATGCTTACTTTCACATATCAATCCTACCAAAACAGAAAGTTTCTGCGTTTTGCATTCGAGAATACGGCGTACGAATATCAGGTCATGCCATTCAGACTGTCTCTGGCTCCTCGAGTATTTACAAAATGCCTCGAGGCAGCATTGACACTGTAGTAAGTCACGTTGGTACGTGCCACTAGTTGTATGACAATATATGTGGTATATATTTATGCATACTTTTCACGAGTTCCTCATCTTTCTGACTGTGTAATGTCGTGTATTGAATTCAACAGAAATGTAACGAGAGACGTTATTTACCTTTGACCCATAAATGAATGGAGTCATTTATTTTCAGAATCAAAGTTTAACATCAAACATTTACATTAATTTGGCAAAATATGAAAATAATAACAGACAAGTTTCACAGAAAATGAACTTCAAATCACTCGGCGGTGATTTGAGGACTTTGCTTCAGATATTTCTAAAATATCTGTACTGGTTTTGTGAGAGAGAGAAGAGTTTAAGATGAAATGGAGATTTTCTTACAGAGAACTATGTGAGGGAATTAATATCTGTTGACAGAACGTGCACGCTTCATCAGATCTCAGCTCGCCTCCGGTACACTTTAGTCGAAGAAGAGACCGTTACCTGGTGATGATAGATCAGCTCGATAGAGAATCCTCCAGACCTTTCAGCGTCTCCGTTGAGAGCTGCTGAAATCCTTAGATAGTCGTGCGTGGGTTGTTCAAACAGAAGTTATAATTCCAAACGTCTCTGACTCTCCTGAATTCTCGAATTCTCTTCCATTCACTTCACCATTCTCCATGAATTCCCCATGAATTCTAACAAATTCTCTAGTTCTTCATCTCCTCAGCCTCTGGAACTATCAGACTCCAGACTCTCTCATGAATTCTCCTCAAACTCTCTTCAGAACTCCTTCAGAACTAACATGAACTGGGAAGTTGCCACATTTAAAATGGGTCGACTTCCGGTTCATTTGAGAGCTTTTGATTGGTCGATGAACCAGAAAGAGGAGTGGTGTTTGACGTAAGGTATTATCAAAAGTCGAGGTCAGGGAAGGAGATTTGTTTTACAGACAGAAAAGATTATTGGAGAAACAGCAGACTTTTTGGAGCCTCACTCTGTTGTATCTTTCCAAATAGTAAAACATGACATCCCTTTTTCAGTAAACATTTAGTTGACCGAAGCTTCAACTTTCACATACTTACGACTTGGCTCATTTCAGACAGAAAATCAAGAAATGCATATTAACCTGATTTCTTCTTTGAATGAGGAATAAAAATCATTACTTACTGTTTATGTAAAATAAAAATGAGTAGTTCTTTTTCAACCTGTAAGCATTGAATGGAACTAACACAATTTGATTATCAAACATTTGTAAAACAGTAATGATTATAGAGGATTGTCTTTCCTGCTTGATTAATTCAAGAAAGAAAGTCACCAGATGGCTCAGACTTATTCAGATCAATGAAAATAACAGTCTCTGTCCATCTGATAGATTTGAGGTCATCAGGGTCAGATCAGGCCAGATCAGGTTCACTACAGTCCCCCCTTTGGAAATCATCACCTGTCCATGGGGATGAATTCCAACCGTGAACTTAGACCTTCAAATGTCCTTGAGCTTGATGTAATCCAGCAAGGAAGACCAAAGTCAGAAGTAATCCTTCAAGGAAGACCAAAGTCAGAAGTAATCCAGCAAGGAAACAAAGTCAAGGTAATTCCACAATGTTCTTGGTATTCCATTGTGTTGATTATAATCCCATATCGTCTCGATAATTCCATTGTAGCAATGCTTTAACCCCTTGGAAACAGAGTCTGTAATCCATTGGAAAAAAGTCATATAATCCACAACGGTAAATCCACAGCGATTGGAAGTGTTGATTAATCAGCATACAGATGGGTACCCTTGGATTGAACTGAAGAAGCGGCCACTGGATGAAGAGTTGAGACCAACGTCAGGATTGCAGGTCGCCTCCAGCGAAGGTTGTCTCCAGCGACGTCCAGCCTGTGCCGTTCTGGTTCAATGTGTCATGCAATTATGTGGTTTAAGGTGGGCTTATGAAGGGGATTTTACATAAGGCCTTAAACTATATGCATCTGGTGTGTAAGCTATTATGGTTGGGAACAGCTACAACTACCAGTTAAGGGGTGGAGAATGCTGAAAAAGGGGTACTACAGGGGTTTATGCCTATAGAAAAGGGTTCCAAACTATTTTTCCATTTCTAACTTGGTTTAAGTTAGCTTTACATGGTAAAATATAGTTTGGTG
>NC_056508.1:1708406-1711670 GCF_014905685.2 Nematolebias whitei | reverse complement strand
TGCTCTAGAGCCTGTTTTGTGTAGGATTTCTCCTTCTGCCTGGCTCCCGAGTTAGGTTGTGGGAGTTGGAGATAATTAAATCAGAGAAGAATTTACATTTGGCAGCTTTAACGGTTTTCTGATAGTGACGCCAACTCTCCCTTAACATTTGAAAAGAAATTTGCAGCCTGGCCTTCCTCCACCTTCTTTCAGCTCTGCGACACTGCCGCCTAACGGCTCGCGTGACGTCATTCAGCCAGGGCTCTGATCTAAGTTTCGTTTTTCTGGTCTTAAGGGGAGCAACACGGTCCAGAACATTTAAACAGGCAGAGTTGAACTGAGAGGTTAGCTCCTCAGTGGTAAGAGACACCGAGAGCTGTTCGATCCTCTCAGAGTTAAAACCTTCATTAAAACGAGCAGCAGTGAAACGGTTAATGGAACGCGTACGTGCAGGAACGCACGTCTTAGCAGTATGACAAGGGGGGGGGGGGTGAAGTCAAACAATACAGGCATGTGATCTGAAAAAACATTGTCACCGATTTTCAAATTAGAAACAGAGACATTGCGTGTTAAAACGAGGTCCAGCGTGTGACCATGTTCTTGGGTGGGGCCGCTCACCTGCTGAGCTAAGCCAAAAGAGTCCAATAAATCTAGAAAGTCCTTCACTAAGGGCTTCTCCTGACAACACACATGCAAATTAAAGTCACCAATAAGCAAAAAGTGAGTGTATCTTTGTGTGATATCAGCCAAAAATCAGAGAATTCATTTATGAAGTCCTTAGAACGAGGTGGGCGGGAGACAAGCGCGCACAGAACCGTAGGAGAGTGTCCGAGTTCAAAAACGCTCAGCTCAAAGCTGGCGCGGGACACCGGGATGGACAACTGTTTACAGGCCAAGTTTGCTTTAAAAACTGTTAATAATCCCCCCCCCCCCCGCGCCGACCTGATGGCCGCGGGGCATTGAAACACAGACAGTCCGGAGGTAGTAGTTCTGCCAAGGCGCTGGACTCACCATCAGAAATCCAAGATTCTGTGACAAACAGAAAATCCAACTTCTCATCATTAAAAAAGTCGTTGAGGATAAATGTCTTGTTGGAAACAGACCTTGCGTTGATTAAACACATCCTGATAGGGTCCAACACAGGCACAGCCGTGGATGGAGACGCGCGCGCCAGCGGTCGCAGGTTATGAAGAACAGCTCCTCCAGGTCTGCTGGTGTGGCGCACAGGTAAACAACTCCAGGTGTTTCCATGGACTGAGCGCGTGGGCAGCTGGCCAGCAGCCGGGCCCCGGGAGCACCACGGGTCAGAGAGGAGATGATCAGATCCAGAGCGAGTCCTGATAGAATAATCCACACTTTGCCTCAGTTTCACCAAAATCCCTACACGCTTCCCACGACGTCTGCGACGTTTCCTCCATGGAGAAAGGCCAGGGTCACGCAGAAGGAACGCAGGAATCTCAGATAGGACTGGTGGGGGAGAGTGCTGGCCGCTGTTCAAAAACTCCGCGTGAATTTCAGCAAATGTACGGAGCTCCAAAAGTGCCCGACGATCATACTGAAAATATGACTCGACACACTGCACAAACCATTGTAAAAATAACAAAAATAAAATACAAGCAGAGAGCGAGAGACGGGCAGCCCTACACACCGGCGCCATCTTGGAATCCAAGCCAAATCATCGGTCAGCGGGCACCGGGCAACCAAGATCCTTCAGAAGGCACAGACCCAGCTGCTGAATGAACGGGTGAGACAGACCAATTTTACTATTGAGGCCTTGAAGGCCAAAGAAGAGCACATTAAACAGAAACTAACTATGTGTCTAGATCAGACCACTCTTCAGCAAGTGTTGGACTGTACAGATCAGGCACGCTTAGTACAGCATGTCAAGTCCAAGACTCGACAACAAAACAAGTTTAACTTATTAATAACTCATCAACACCATCACTATTCCAATAACAACACATTCAGTGTAGGACAACACTCCAGTAGTCAATTACATGCCAGGGAGACAGAAAAGTGGGTGAAGAATTTATCTGACAGACAGCTCACCCAGCCGGAGACAGAGATTCTTGCCAGGGGACTGAACTTTGCGGTTGCACCAAGTAGAATTCCTCTGGTGGAGATGATCACAGCTACTGAGTCAGCCATCCGCAACAACAAAATTAAAGAGGCTGAAGCAGACAGTTCAGAATCAAAGTTTCAGCCTGCCTCAGCAATGCCAAACCACCACCTTCCAACATCAGTAAAGAGGAGAGGGATGCAATCACTACTCTTAGCAAGGACAAAAACATCATTATTCTCCCAGCAGACAAAGGAAGGTGCACAGTGATTTTGAACCAGAAAGATTACCATGAGAAAGTTATGACACTCCTTAGTGACTTAAACACTTATGAACCTCTGAAAAGATACCCAGGAAGTGGTTACAAGAAGAAATTGATAGATTGCCTGAAAATTTTGGAGCAGGACAAGGCTATTGACCGTTTCCTGTACCACAGACTGTACCCAGGGGAGGCCACACCTAGTCTGTATGGTTTACCTAAAATCCACAAACAAGGTGTACCTTTAAGACCAATTATTAGCATGATTAACTCTGTCACTTACAATGTTTCTAAATATCTGGCATCTGTACTCATCCCTTTAGTTGGCAGCTCAGAACACCACATACAGAACACCATGGACTTTGTGGATAAGGTGAGGGATGTCATCATGGAGACTGATGAAACAATGGTCTCTTTTGATGTCACATCACTCTTTACGTGCATTCCTGTTGATGATGCAGTAGAGGTGGTCAGTTTAAAATTAAAATCAGACACCACTCTGAGCAGCAGGACCACGCTTTCCACAGAACAACTGTGTCAACTCTTGAAACTGTGCCTGCAGTCAACCTACTTCACATATGGGGAGCAATATTATAGGCAGAAACATGGGTGTGCTATGGGGTCTCCAGTTTCTCCTATTGTTGCCAACCTGTACATGGAGGAGGTAGAAAAGAGAGCCTTGACATCCTTTTCAGGGACACCACCAAGTCATTGGTTCAGGTATGTTGAAGACACCTGGGTTAAAATTAAATCTCAGGAAGTCCAACATTTTACTGACCACATCAACTCTGTGGATAAATACATCAAGTTCACACGAGAAGATGAAAAAAATGGCAGGTTGGCTTTCTTGGACTGTGAGGTCTCAGTCTCTGATAGAGGACATTTGCAAACTGAGGTGTACCGCAAACCCACCCACACAGACCAGTATTTGCAGTTTGACTCCCATCACCCTTTGGAGCACAAGTTA
>NC_056508.1:1703718-1708306 GCF_014905685.2 Nematolebias whitei | reverse complement strand
TTTCTAAACATAACGTCCCAGTGGCTTTTAAACCCCAAAATACATTACGGCAAAGACTGGTTCATCCCAAAGATCCAGTCCCCCGGCACAAACAGAGTAATAATGTGTATGTTGTTCAGTGTCAGGAGGGTGATCAGTCTTACATCGGGGAAACTAAACAGCCACTGGCCAAAAGGATGGCCCAGCACAGAAGATCAACATCATCAGGCCAGGACTCTGCGGTCTACACTCATCTCCAGGCCAGCGGTCACTCTTTCAGGGATGAAGATGTTCACATCCTGGACAGAGAGGAACGATGGTTTGAGAGGAGTAAAAGAGGCCATCTTTGTGAAAAGAAACCGTCCATCATTAAACAGGGGTGGAGCCTCCAGGTTCAACTGTCCCCCTCTTACAATGCTGTGATTGCTAGTATCACTCAGCCCTCTGTGAACAGTAAACAGCCATCAGGTGCTAATGATCCATTGTTAGGCTGATGGTCCTTCTTGAGCATGTGATCAGCTGGTTTTGGTTGTCAGCAGCAAACTGGTTGATCCACTCTGAGAAGGTGCTATTTAAGAGACTGAGCTGAATACAGCACCTCAGACTGAGGAAGTCCTTTGGATGAGAGACGAAACGTTTCTATATTTTTTTTGCTTTTTTTTTTTTTTTTTTTTTTGAATGTCCAGAGGACCAGATTGAACTTTTTTGGGCACATCAGCTGTAGTTTTCCTTTACTTTTGGTTTTAAATTTATCACAGCTGTGTTTTTTGCATGTTAGAATCTTCCAACACATTTGATCTGAGATCTGTTTATTGGTTTCTGTGAAATCTGAGTGCCATGGAGAGAAGCTCTCACCTCCCTGATAACTTAAAGTAAATGGACTGTACTTGTATAGCACCTTTCCATCTGATCAAGATACTCATAGCTCTTTACAACAATCTGCGCCCTAATTAACCCATTTATACAGCTCTATACTAGATCTCTACAAAGACTAATCAGAGCTTTATCACATCCATGCACCAATGGGACAAACATCGGAGGCAATGAGGGGTTCAGTGTCTTACCCAGGGACACTTTGGCTTGTGACTGCTGGTGGAATTGAACCTCCAACTCTTGCATTGGAGGACAACTGCTCTAACCACTCAGACACAGCCACATAAAGTAAATAAAGACCAGTTTCTGAAATCTGAGGAAGTAGACTGAACACTGGATCTCTCCACTACCTGCAGCCTTCTTGGGTGTGTGCAACTTTCTGCAGAACTCAGAGTTTTACCACTTCAGATGATTAAGTGTCATCAGTCTGTAAAACACAAGATTACCTTCTTCACTGTGTCTGCCTTTACATTAATTCATTCCTGCCTCTGTGTTCGTTTTTCATTCTGAATATATACGCACCACTGTTTGTCATTCTCATCCACATCACCTTGTCTTCTCTCTGTGCAGGTGGTACTATGGAAACATAAATCGTGTCAAAGCCGAAAAGCTGCTGCTCGCTTCCCAAAACAAAGATGGGGCATTTCTGGTTCGCATCAGTGAGAGCCACAGTGATGAGTACACAATCTCTGGTAAGTACCTTTATCCTTCTGTCTGTCCATTTACAGTATGTATATAAATCCTGCAGTAATCCAGGCAAAAGGAGCCACAACTTAGTATTGAGTGATGTACATGTTCATACTTTTCATGTTTATACTTTTCATGTTCATACTTTTCATGTTCATACTTTTCATGTTTATACTTTTCATGTTCATACTTTTCATGTTCATACTTTTCATGTTCATACTTTTCATGTTTATACTTTTCATGTTTATACTTTTCATGTTCATACTTTTCATGTTTATACTTTTCATGTTCATACTTTTCATGTTTATACTTTTCATGTTCGTACTTTTCATGTTCATACTTTTCATGTTTATACTTTTCATGTTCATACGTTTCATGTTCATACGTTTCATGTTTATACTTTTCATGTTCATACTTTTCATGTTTATACTTTTCATGTTCATACTTTTCATGTTTATACTTTTCATGTTTATACTTTTCATGTTCATACTTTTCATGTTCATACTTTTCATGTTTATACTTTTCAGTTGGCCAACATTTCTAAAAATCCTTTTTTTAATTGGTCTTAAGTAATATTCTAATTTTCTGATAATGAATTTTGGGTTTTCATTAGTTGTCATTTATAATCATCAACATTAAAAGAAATAAACATTTAAAATACATCAGTCTGCCTCTCAGCGAGCAGGTCCCTGGTTCAAACCCCGGTCCAGGGGCCTTCTGGGTGGAGTTTGCATGTTCTCTCCGTGCATGCATAGTTTTTCTCCGGGAGCTCCGGTTTCCTCCCACAGACGAAAAACATGCATGTTAGGCTGATTGGTAACTCTAAATTGTCCCTAGGTGTGAGTGAGAGAGTGAATGGTTGTTTGTCTCGTTTGTCTCTGTGTGTCCCTGTGATGGACTGGAGACCTGTCCAGGGTGTACCCCGCCCCTCGCACAGTGATTGCTGGACATGGGCACCAGCGACCCCCGTGACCCAAAATGGAATAAGTGGGTAAAGATGATGGATGGATGGATGAATTCATCAGTCTGTGTGTAATGAATGAATATGATATGCAAGTTTCACTTTTTGAATGGAATTACTGAAATAAATAAACTGTTTTATGATATTCCAATTTTATGACCAGTACCTGTATTATCTGCACAATCACAACAGTTTATTGGCCGACTCACTTCACAGAAAGCACGATGGCTCTTACATTTAATTCTTCTTTCTGGTCTTTTTTTTTTTTGTAGGCAGAATAGGAAGTGTATGAAACTTAGTGAGTGGAAACTCAGAGAGTCTGGAGGTTATGAATATAACCAATGTTCCCTGAGGGAGGGAAACGAGGTACAACACATAAGTATGGGGATTGCGCCCTTGCGAGACCAACCTGAAGAAGTTTCTTTCAACACGCCTGTCAAGGCAAATGAGACTGCTGCATATACTGGAGGCCTTGCCCTCCTGGCCTATAAATATGCAGCCAGGTCTCATTTCCCTAATCTGCATGCACTTTACCGAGCTCCTGGAGCATAGAGGGGCTCACTTGTGTTGTACCTCGTTTCCCTCCCTCAGGGAACATTGGTTATATTCATAACCTCCAGTTCCCTTTCGGTCGGTACACTCGGTACAACACATAAGTATGGGGACCTACCCTCACGCCCCGAAAATGCAAATGCAGAAAAAGCTTTGACAACAAAGCCCTGACAAGTGGGAGGGTGCTCATCTCTCCTGTGCTGAAAGGACAGCCTGGGTGACGTCACGAGTTGTTACATCCAAACTGTAGAATTTTATGAATGTATGAGGAGATGCCCAGTTGGCGGCCAAGCATATGTCTGCCACTGGGATTCCTTTAAATAGTGCCCATGAAGTGGCCATACCTCTGGTTGAGTGTGCATGCACGCTGCTGGGTGCATGTTTACCCTTACTGATATAGGCTCGAGAAATAGCCTCTACAACCCAGTGAGAGAGGCGTTGTTTAGACAGAGCTTTTCCTGCCACGGGGTTAGCAAAACACACAAACAGCTGATCAGTTTTGCGCCAGCTTTTTGTCCGTTCAATATAAATGCGCAGTGCGCGCACCGGGCAGAGAGCGTTCATGCGCCTCTGCTCTGCAGTTAACACAGGCGGCGGTGGGAAAGCCGACAGTTCAAAAGAAAGGCTCTTATATGATAAAGATGGCACTTTAGGGACGTAGGCCGGGTTGGGGCGTAACGTCACCTTGGAACCATCATATGCAAATTGGGTACACAAATGGTGAACCGAAAGCACGTGGATGTCACTCACACGTTTTGCTGAGCACAGAGCCAGAAGAAGAGCTGTTTTATAGGACAACATGTTCATATTGATCTGCTCTAATGGTTCGAAAGGAGAATCACACAGCGCATCTAAAACCAGCAACAGGTCCCATTGTGGTGCCAGTGTTCTGCGCGGTGGCCTTTTACGCAGCGCCCCTTTCATGAACCGAACCGCGAGAGGATGGGAGCCAGGTGATTTTCCTTCCCATCCATTATGACAAGCAGAAATAGCAGATAAATGGACTTTGATTGTAGAAAAAGAGCGACCTTTCTCTAACAAGTCCTGTAAGAATGTGAGAACATCTGTTATGGTGCTGAGGAAAGAAACAATGTTTCTCTCCTGACACCAGGCATCGAAAACACGCCATTTAAGTGTGTATAAGGTCTGTGTGGAGCCTGCTCTAGCACACTGGATAGTGTCCACCACATTACTAGGAAGACCAGAGGCTATTAATTTCTCTCTCTCAGGGGCCAGACTCACAGGTTCCAGATTTCTGGGTGGGGATGCCAAATTTGGCCGTGAGCCTGAGTTAAGAGATCTTTGTGCACAGGAAGGTGCCATGGTTCTCCTTCCAGCAGTGACGTTATTTCTGCAAACCAGACTTTCTTGGTCCATCTGGGAGCTACTAAGATCAGAGTGAGAGCCTCTTTGCGCACACGGTCCAGAGTGGGCTGTATTAGCGCCACCGGTGGAAAGGCGTAAAGGCGTTTTGCTGGCCAGCTGTGCGCCAGTGCGTCTGCTCCGAGAGGCGCGCTCACGTCCCGTATGGAGAAA
>NC_056508.1:1702539-1703618 GCF_014905685.2 Nematolebias whitei | reverse complement strand
ACAGCAGGTGGCGGTGTTAGCTTTATACCAGCAGGAGCCTATGACAACTTCCTGTGGACGTTCTGTTGAAATCCTGTGTTTAGCTTTTTAGCTTAAAATTAGCTTCGGCTAAAACTCGGTCAAATCAACATTTCTGAACGGATTTCAAGCTAAAACGTGGCGTTGTTTCAACAAGCACGACTTCTTTGCATGAAACATGAGTTTTGGGGACATGTGGCAGCTCCATTTAGTGATTTTAAGCACAGAAAAGGCTTTGGTTCAATCGAGACTCATTTCCGGGTCACGTGACTGAATCAACCAATCATAACAGCAACGGGGGTGGGTTTTACGACCTGACATGAGAGGGAGTGGCGACAGACACGTCTCTCAGCAAATCAGGGCGACCCAACTCAGTGGTTTTCGACCAATCGCTGCTCGCCATTTCAGCTAGCGTTTTAGCATGTAGCTTGAACAAGTCCGTCAACTTTTCGTCATGAAAACTTTCAAAATGTACTATTTTCTGTTAAAAATGTAACTTATCACCTAACAAAGCTTCACTGAGACGGCGCTCAGTCCTTAAAACGTCTCTCCATCTATTTAAAACACTCGTTCGGACTTATCAGAACCGGGTCGAACAGAACCTCCGTCCGTTTAAACAGAAGCCACGTTTTTCACAGCTCGTCAGCTTCAGTTACACACAACAGACGTACATTTCAGCTTTGAAATGACTCATTGACTTTATTTTCAGCTTTCAAAAACACTACAACTGCAAGCATTGCTGTATTTTCTCCGAGCATCTCAGCTGAAAACGCTGCGTTTCACACAGCAGAAATCTGCACTTTTCACTTCATGCCAACATGCCAATCCAATTGTTACACGAACAACAGTCCATTCATGAAGCGTACGGGCCACCAGAATGTAGATGAACATATACTGAGATATATTCATAAATTAAACGGATTCATTCATTTTTCTGGACTGAATAATATCGTGCATTGAATTTAATAAAATGTAACGTGAGACGTTAATTTTCTTTGACCCATCAAATGAATGTGGTCATTTATTAACAGAATCAAAGTTTAACATCAAACATTTACATT
>NC_056508.1:1689713-1702439 GCF_014905685.2 Nematolebias whitei | reverse complement strand
TTTCTAAACATAACGTCCCAGTGGCTTTTAAACCCCAAAATACATTAAAGACTGGTTCATCCCAAAGATCCAGTCCCCCGGCACAAACAGAGTAATATTGTGTGTGCTGTTCAGTGTCAGGAGGGTGATCAGTCTTACATAGGGGAAACTAAACAGCCACTGGCCAAAAGGATGGCCCAGCACAGAAGATCAACATCATCAGGCCAGGACTCTGCGGTCTACACTCATCTCCAGGCCAGCGGTCACTCTTTCAGGGATGAAGATGTTCACATCCTGGACAGAGAGGAACGATGGTTTGAGAGAGGAGTAAAGGAGGCCATCTTTGTAAAAAGAAACCGTCCATCGTTAAACAGGGGTGGAGCCTCCAGGTTCAACTGTCCCCCTTTTACAATGCTGTGATTGCTAGTATCACTCAGCCCTCTGTGAACAGTAAACAGCCATCAGGTGCTAATGATCCATTGTTAGGCTGATGGTCCTTCTTGAGCATGTGATCAGCTGGTTCTGGTTGTCAGCAGCAAACTGGTTGATCCACTCTGAGAAGGTGCTATTTAAGAGACTGAGCTGAATACAGCACCTCAGACTGAGGAAGTCTCTTGGATGAGAGACGAAACGTTTCTATATTTTTTTGTTTGTTTTGTTTTTTGTTTTTTTGAATGTCCAGAGGACCGGATTGAACTTTTTTGGATTTTTCTACCTGGATTATTGAGCATGCATCAGGATACAGCTGATGTGCTATTGTTGTTCATCTGACTGATCACTGAATCATGTGTTTGTATGTAAAACAAGTTCTTATTGCTCAGGAGGGATTGTCCTGCCAGCTGTGGACACATCTCAGAGCTGTCCTATTGTGGCACCAGCCGGACACATGTTGGTCTGAACAAGGCTTTCTGACCACATACACACAAACTTCCACACATATTTGTGTTAGGCTTTGCAGACATTCAATGACTTCATTACACTGGGAGTTTTTTTACTGATTGTTTTTCTACAGTTGATCTCACAGACTGTTAACATGTGTTTTACAGTGCCAAACCACAATCTATTCCAGCTCACAGTCAAACCCAAACCAACACTCTCACCTGCCACAATTAGTCTGCTAGTTGTACGGTACATTTTACAGAACATGTAGTAAATTTTGTATTTACATGCAGTTAAAACCTGATGTTTCCATCCACTGTACAAAAAACAATTCTGTCATTGTCCCTCAATAAATTAGACTAATCCTTTCCTGTTGTAGATCAGAAAGGATTACTAAATTATTTGTTTATTTGTTTAATGCACAAATAATGAGAATTTGTTTAGACAATCTTATATTACTTTCTTTAAAGTCACAAGTTTACATCCATTTTGTTAATATTTAGTGGCGTTGCCTTTAAACTGGATGACTTGGGTCAAATATTTGGTGTTTCGTTGTCACTAGAGTTTGCTGAATTTTGTCCCGTTCCTCCTGATGGAACTGAGTCAGGTTTGCAGGCTGCCTTGTTCATGTACACCTTTTCAGTTCTGTCCACAATCTTTTCATGTGGCTGAGATCAGGACTTCATGACAGCCACTCTAAAACTTTAACTTTGTTTTCTTGAAGCTTTGAACTGATCTGGCAGTCTGTTTAGGGTCATTGTCCATTTGAAGACACATTTGTGTCCAAGCTGATGTCTTAAGATGTTGTTTCAATATTTCTGCGTAATGTCGTTTCTATTTGTAAAGATCACCAATTTTTCTTGCAGCTAAACACCCCCACAACATGATGCTGCCACCCCTGTACTTCACAGTTTGGATGATGGTCTCAGTTTTACAAGCTTTCCTCTTTTCCCTATAAATGTAACTAAGGCCATTATGGTCAAACAGTTACATTTTAGTTTTGTCAGGTCACAGAACATGTCTCTGAATATTAAGCTCTTTGTTCCTGTGTGCGTTTACAAACCGCTTTCTGTCTGTCATTCCAGGTCAAAACTAAAATGTCCATTTCTGTTACACATACATTGATCATCCTACATTGATTGATTAATCAAATTACTGGGATGACTCAAGACACACTGTAAACTTGTTTGGATTCTTGATTTTTCTTGCTAATAAAATGGTTTAAAATGAATTTCTCTCCCTGCTCAACCTACGATTCCACTATTGGTCAGCCCAACTTAGAATAATGACAACTTGGTTCATGAATAGGAAAGATTCTGAGGGTTGTGTCTCGAATCTCGATCTTGTTACCCTAGAAGACTTAACTCCCTTCCTTTTATTACCAACATAGATCAGTTAGATAACCTAAGGACAACATGACTGTTTACAGCATACCCTTGGTTTGGTGAGACGTGAAGAAATACACTAGTCCCTCACTACTTCGTGGTTTGTTTATCACGGACTGTCTCTATCACGGTTTTTCAAAATAAGATTGGACATGAATGTACTGAATCTGCACTACTCAAAGTACAGAATGATGTTCTTTTGTCCCGTGATGCCAAAAAAACCTGTTCTGCTGGTGATGTTGGACCTCTCAGCAGCTTTTGATACTGTAGACCATCAGGTCCTAATCACTCGTTTGGCTCAGCAGGTTGGCCTTCAGGGGGTTGTGCTCGAGTGGTTTAAGTCCTATTTAACAGACAGAACTTTCTCTGTTATGATAGGTGATCTGTCCTCTTTTTGAATATCTTTGACCTCTGGCGTACCGCAGGGATCCATTCTGGAGCATGTTCTTTTCTCACTTTACATGCTACCTTTAGGACCCATCATTGCACGCCATAATCTGTCTTTTCATCTGTATGCAGATGATCTACAAATCTATCTGCCAGTCACTCCCAGTTCCTCACTCAGTTTTTTTTTTCATTTACCCTTTATTTATCCAGGTAGTCTCATTGAGCCACGAAAACTCATTTTCAAGAGAGACCTGTTAAGGGAGCAGATGGTGGGGGTTGAGGGCCTTGCTCAGGGGCCCAGGGTAGGGCGAGTGAGGGTGGAGGCAGGTGTGGGTGTTTCACCTTTTCCACCCACATTTTGATGTTGACGGTACCGGGAGGTGAACCTGCGACTTTCCGATCATAAGCCGATTTTCTAACCTCTGTGCCACCACTCCCCCAAAGTTTAAGTTTAAACTCTATTGCCAGCTGCTTAAACGACATTAAGCACTGGCTGTCTCAGAATTTTCTCCACCTAAATAATGATAAAACTGAATGGATTTTATTTGGTGCTTCCAGTAATTCATGCAACATCTCTCCCAGTCTAGGTTTTCCACTCCCCCACTCCAACCAGGTGGTAACAAATCTAGGAGTGGAGCTTGACTGTAACTTAAAGCTAGATAAACAGATCAGTTCTGTTGTGAAAACCAGCTTCTTTCAGCTCTGTCTGCTTTCTAAAGTAAAGCCACTCCTTAGCCGTAGTGATCTGGAGAAGGCCATCCATGCCTTTGTGAGCTCTAGGCTTGATTACTGTAACACCTTATATGTGGGTATTAATCAATCTTCTATCTCCCGTTTACAGCTTGTACAAAACTCTGCTGCTCGCTTGTTGACTAACACACGTAAATATGAACACATCACTCCTGTCCTTTCTTCTTTGCACTGGTTCCCGGTTCAGTTTAGGACACAGTTCAAGCTGCTGCTGTTTGTTTTTAAAGCTTTGAATGGCCTTGCACCACCTTATATTTCAGAACTTTTGAAAGTCCACCAGCCCAGCAGAGCTTTATGGTCTGCTGGTCAAAATCTGCTGGAGGTGCCTTGCTCAAGGTGTAAACAATGGGGGGACCGGTCCTTTTCTGTTGCAGGCCCAACAGCCTGGAATACTCTTCCCCATGAGCTGCGTGCCATCTCTGATCTGGTTCTGTTCAAAGTCAAACTGAAAACATACTTATTCAAAAGGGCTTTTAATGTTTAACTTTTAGTAGTTTAGTATTTAGTATTTATTTATTTATTTAATCTCTTTTACCTTCTTTTTTCTGGCTTTGTTTTTAATTTGCACTGATTTATTGTGTCGTTTTATCGTGTTTTATCTTGTAAAGCACCTTGGTCAATGCAAGGCGTTGTTGGAAGGTGCTATAGAAATAAAGTTTATTATTATTATTATTATGACATATGATTGGCTGATTGATGGATGAACCGCATGATTGGCATGGAATTTTTATTTAAAATAAATTATTGTAAATTATTTAGCACCTCCTGCACCTTTGTGCAGCCCATACTGTAGGACAAACTTCCTGCTGCAGTTGATCAGCTGTTGTCCGTGCAGAGCAGGAAAGTGGGCGTGGCCAAGAACGCTTGCAGGAGGCAAAGAGTAGAGGAGACAGGGAGCTGAAATCATGACATTCTGTGCTCTTTTAGAGCATTTAGAGTTTTGAAACATTATTTAGAATATTGCAAGAGTGTGGAAAAGGTTTAAAACGCCTTTACATATATAATAATAATAATAATAATAATAATAATAATAATAATAATCATTTTATTTAAAAAGTACCTTTCATGACACCCAAGAACACTTTACAGTAATAACAAAGATCAACAGGAATAAATTACATAAAGAATATAAAAAACATAAAGAATATAAAATACATACAGCAAAGTTAAGGATAAGTGTAGATGAACATATACTGTGATATATTCATAAATTAAATGGATTCATTCATTTTTCTGGACTGAATAATATCGTGCATTGAATTTAATTAAATGTAACGTGAGACGTTAATTTTCTTTGACCCATCAAATGAATGTGGTCATTTATTTTCAGAATCAAAATTTAACATCAAACATTTACATTAATTTGGCAAGATTGATTTCAACAACAACATAATTAATTAGCAAGTTTTACAAGGAGGAAACCATACGGCCATGGTCCCGGTACAAAGCGTTGTACATATTTTGAGATTTTTTGCAAATCATCCATTGAAGGAGGAAGTATCAACGGTCTCTCTTGCGTGGTTGGTAGTGCAAATTGGTGCAGGTCTGTCCCTATCACCCGAGATGAGGGTGGAGGTGTTTCTCTACACACATGTGGAGGTGGCAGAATGGGATTAAGAGCAGGAGGTGCACCAAAATATTTCTGTGGTGATGGCGGTTGGCCTGGACTCCGACCTTGATCTTCTTTGAGTTCCAGACAAACTCGCCCCACGTCATAAATCTTATTTGTTGCTGCGGCTAGTTTCTCCTCACAAGCTTTCAAGCGTTCCTGTGATGTTTGACATTCACTTTGTAAACGCACACATTGTTGGAGTAATGCCGCTTTTTCCAGTCTGCATTCGTCCAGCTCTTTTGACGCGAGCTGCAACTGTTGTTGTAGCACACAGTTGTCTGAACACACAGCTTGGTACTGAAGCTCTTTATCCCTAATGGTCTCCTCAAATGATTGAGCCTGTAATGACAGCTGATTATGTGAGAGCTCCCTCTCACCTTGCACATCAACTGCACGTGTCTCCTCATCAAGTTTAGACTGTTCCATCAATTTGTCAAACCTCTCCTTTTCAGTTGCATATGCTCTAGACAACACGACATTTCGTGCAACCTGATGATCCAATTCGTCTTTGAGAAGCAGAGAAATTTTTGCTAACCGTGCATGGCTCAGCTTCTTATTCTCTGCAACCGTGGCACCTTTTGCTAAACATCTCAGTTCTTCCGCCCTTTGAGTGTCATCAAGGTATTCTAACGGTGCATCAACAAGTGGATTTGTTAAAATACATAAGGCTCCCTGGATGACATCCTGGGAGTTTAAAAGGTCAACGTTTACCTCTTCTCCTGCCATTATCTTCTATTTAAAAATAAAATAGGAAGATGTGGTGTTTTAGGTGGTAATATAAATCAGAAAAGTTTCCTTTTTCTGATATAATTACGCTTATTTAGTGATCTAGCAATTAAACGTGTATTATCTTTTCAGCCAATGAGTAAACTTTATCAACTCTGTGAATATCTGGGCTGTATCTTGAAAAAGTTTCTAATTTTTCATTTTGCACCCCCATTTGAGGAATGAAAAATGTCTTGGTAAATGCCTTTCTTGCATAAATACCTTAATCACTTTTTAAATGCAAGATAACAGTAATAATTCAGCTTGAAGAACGTTTATTAACTCAAAAATGCGTCTGACAGGAATATACACGTGTAATTTCACCCAAAATATCCTAAAAACGAAGTGAAACTGTGATTTCAAGTTTCCACAGGAGGCGGCAGTATAACCTTATTTTATTTTAACCCAGACACTGTTAGTGATGACCAGTAGGAGTCGCGGTGACTTCCTGTGGCATCCGGTGATATCCGGTCGTTAGCCGTTAGCTCAAAATTAGCATCGGCTAGCGTGGTCCAAAAACACCATTTAATGACGGATTTAAAACTTAAATGTGGCAAAGTTTCAGCGATTAGGCTTCAAAGAAACGGAGCAGCGGATCAGAATCCAACTTTAAAGCATTTTTCAACTTTAAACAGTAGATTGAAATTCCCTATGAAGACGAGCTTCATTTCCGGGTCACGTGACTGAATCTACCAATGACAGAACAGCAACGGGGTGAGTTTTACGACCTGACACGTCAGAGGAAGTGACGACAGACACGTCTCTCGTCCCTCCAGCGAATCAGAGCGTTCCACACGGCCGTTTTCAACCAATCATGGATCGTTTTTCTAGCTAGCGTGTTAGCATTTAGCCTGAAAAAGTCCGGTCAACTTTCTGTCCATTAACTTTCAAAATGCACTATTTTCTATTAAAAATGTAACGAATCAACTCTCAAAGCTTCACTGAGACAGCGCTCAGTCCTTAAAACGTCTCACCATCTATTTAAAACACTCGTTCGGACTTATCAGAACCGAGCCGGACCAGAACCGGGTCGAGCAGAACCTCCGTCCGTTTAAACAGAATCCACGTTTTTCACAGCTCCTTAGCTTTGTCACACAACAGACGTACATTTCAGCTTTAAAATGAAACACATTGACCTTTTTTTCAGCTTTCAAAACACCACAACTGCAAGCTTTCTCTGAGCCCCGCAGCTCAAAAACGCTGCGTTTCACACAGCAGAAATCTGCACTTTTCATTTCATGCCAACATGATAAATCAATTGTTACACGAATAACAGTCCATTTATGAAGCGTACGGGCCACCAGTATGTAGATGAACATATACTGTGATATATTCATAAATTAAACGGATTCATTCATTTTTCTGGACTGAATAATATCGTGCATTGAATTTAATTAAATGTAACGTGAGACGTTAATTTTCTTTGACCCATCAAATGAATGTGGTCATTTATTTTCAGAACCAAAATTTAACATCAAACATTTACATTAATTTGGCAAGATTGATTTCAACAACAACATAATTAATTAGCAAGTTTTACAAGGAGGAAACCATACGGCCATGGTTTTCCCATTTCAAACATTACAACAGACATTTCTGAAAATATCTGGAATGATTTCTAGCAGATAGAAGAGTTTAAAGATGGAAAGATGAAGTTTAGAGGGAGGGAGATGGTGTGTGAGGGAAAGTGTTGAACAGAACGGCACCCTCCATTCGAACCCAGCTTTCCTCGGTACGCTCGGTAGTAAACTTGAGTCATTACCTCTCTGACGATGAATCAGCGGATACAGAGTTCCAGTTAACGCTACCGGTCCAGCGTCTCCGTAGGATGGCAGAGAACCGTCCGGAGTGGTGGCGGGACTTCATCAACAACAGTTCACCTCACGAGTGGACTCACATGAGTGGAGTCCTTCAGAAGTTCCACTCAGATGTGGAAGATTGCATAATTCCCACAAGACTCGGAAGAGCTCCGGATCATGTCTGAACTCCTGTTCTCTCCAGCACTTCTCAGCTCGGCTTGCTCTCCGAACTGAACTCGACTGCACTCGACCGCAACTCGACTGGAGCTGCAAACGACTGAAGCTGGTTTGAACTAGGAAGTACCGACATTTAAAGAGTTCTATTTCCGGTTCATTTGGGAAGTTCCTGATTGGTCAAATCGACCAGACAGGAGTGTGTTTTTGTGACGTAAGAGGTCACTAGAAGTCAGAAAAACAGAAAATGTTTTGGAACAGATTGAAAATGTTTTAGAGACAGACGAGAGAAATGTTTGGACGAGTTGGGGGAAAACAGGTGCCAGCTTCTCTATATTACGTCTGAGAGGATTTAAAAACATGACAGTTCGTTCCAACAACTTGTTTTCGACCTTTGACCAACTTCACAATTTGCTCATTTCAGACAGAAGATCAGAAAATGCATGAATTACTCCGTAACACATTCCAATTTGATTTCCACTTTGAATGAGGATTAAAAATCACTAATACTGTTTCACAGTTGATTAAAAATGATTAGTTCACTTCAACATTTAAAAATGGTTTGAACTAAACACACTTTGATTATCAAACATTTGTAAAATAGTAATGATAATAAAAAGAGAGTGTTCTTTCAATTGATCAGTGCAGGACACTTAGAAAGTCTCTGGATGAACTTAATCTTGTGTTTCTGGACTCAAATCAATGAAATACAGTTCTTGTCCCAGGAAGGCCAGATTTGACCTGAGGCTTAGTTCACTACATAAGCGAGTCTAAAGAGATGTGTTATCAGAGCAGTCTTGAACAGAGAAAGAGAGGTGGTGTTTCTTAAGTCAGGGGGTAGAGAGTTCCAGAGATGAGGAGCAGAGCAGGTGAAGGCCCTGCTCCCCATGGTGGAGAGGCGGGCAGAGGGTACATGGAGGTGTAGTGAAGAGGAGGATCTGAGGGAGCGAGAGGGGATGGAGATGTGTAGGAGGTCAGACAGGTAAGGAGGGGCAAGGTTGTGGATAGCTTTGAAAGTGAGAAGAAGAATTTTGAAGACGATGCGTGATTTAACCGGGAGCCAGTGGAGCTGCTGCAGGACAGGAGTGATGTGGTTATAGGAGGAGGTTTGAGTGATGACACGGGCAGCTGAGTTCTGGACCAATAGCAGCTTCTGGAGAGATTTGTTGGGGAGGCCATAAAGAAGGGAGTTGCAGTAGTCAATCCGAGAAGTCACAAGACTGTGCACAAGGATGGCTGTGGAGCGGGGTGTGAGAGAAGGGTGGAGACGGTTAATATTTAGGAGATGGAAATAAGTAGACCGAGTGACATTGTTGATGTGTGAAGTGAAGGAGAGAGTGGTGTCGAGGATGACACCAAGACTCTTGACCTCAGGCGAGGGGGATAGCAGAGAGTTGTTAAGGGGGATGAGAAGATTTTCTGATTTTGAAAGAGAGTTTTTGGTACCGACAAGAATGATTTCTGTTTTGTTACTGTTTAGTTGTAGGAAGTTGTTAGAAAACCAGTGATTTAGCTCACTGAGACAGTCTGTGAGGATAGAGGGTGGGTGGGTGGAGTTTGGTTTTGTTGACAGGTAGAGCTGTGTGTCATCAGCATAACAGTGAAAATGGACACCAAATTTACGGAAGATGTGACCTAGAGGAAGGAGGTAAATGATGAAGAGGAGGGGTCCGAGGACAGAGCCTTGGGGGACACCCATGGAGACGGGGGAAGACTGGGAACGAAAGGATTTGAGCTGAATGAATTGAGTGCAGTCAGAGAGATATGATTTGAACCAGTCTAACGGAGTACCTGAGATGCCAATGGAGGTTAGTCTGTTGAGGAGGATAGAATGACAGATTGTGTCGAAGGCAGAACTTAGATCCAGTAAAATGAGGATAGACAGAAGAGCAGAGTCAGCAGCAAGAAGAAAGTCATTAGTTATTTTTATTAGAGCTGTTTCGGTGCTATTGTGGGGGTGAAAACCAGATTGAAACTCTTCATAAATGTTATTGTTGGATAGGTGAGAGTGAAGTTGACTAGCAACGGCTTTTTCAAGAACTTTGGAAATAAAGGGCAGATTAGAGATTGGACGAAGATTACTGAAGTTGGTAAAGTCAAGACCTGGTTTCTTGATGATGGGGGTGATGGCAGCAGATTTGAAAGCTGTGGGAACAATGCCAGAGATTAGGGAGGAGTGGATGATGTTAGTGATGATGGGGAGCAGAGACGGGAGACAGGATTTAACAAGAATTGTGGGAAATGGATCGAGCTGACAGGATGAAGACTTAGACTTGCTGATAATGTCAGCAATGTCATGAGCAGAGGGGAGGGAGAAGACAGAGAAGGGGAGGGAGGGAGGGGGGAGTTCAACATAGATGCTGGGGACGGTATTTGGTCCAAGGTGTTTATGAATTGAAAGAATCTTTTCATTGAAATAAGACATCAGAGATTTGCAAAATTCTGTGAAAACCATATGAGAGGGTAATGAGTTAGGAGATGAGACTGAACGGTTAAGGATAGAGAACAAAGTCTTTGAATTGCCAACATTGGAACTGATGATGTCAGTGAAGTAGCTGGATTTGGCTTGAGAAATACTGTCCTTATACTGGATGATGTGGTTCGCATAGAGTTCCTTGTGAATTGAGAGACCGGATTTCTTATAGAGTCGCTCCAACCTCCGACTTTTGGATTTCAGAGAACGGAGTTCTGGAGTGAACCAAGGTGCAGAGTTGGAGAAGGAGACAGACCGGGTTTTCAGAGAAGCGACAGAGTTAAGGATGTTGGTGAGGCTGTTATTGTAGAATGTGACAAGGTCATCTGGGTTAAAAGAATTGAAGGTGAAGAAGGTATTATTAATATGAGACAAAAGAATGTCATGGTTGATATTCTTAATATTACGGAAGGAAAGAGTGCGTTGAGGTTTCTCTGAAGAAAATTTAAGATTGACACCGAATGAAATCATGAGGTGATCAGTAAATGGAAGTTCATCAGAAGAAAAGTTAAGAGGAGAGAGTCCAGAGCAGCATAATAAGTCCAAAGTGTGGCCCTTTATGTGGGTTGGAAAGTTAATGAGCTACTGGAAGCCGCAGCTGTCAAGGCAGGATGTGAAGTCTCTGGTGAGGGGGTTGCTGTCTTCATCCATATGAATGTTGAAGTCTCCAAGCAGAATAATGTTGAGTGAAAGAGCTGAGAGATGGGCGATTAGAGCAGCAAAGTCATTTATAAAAGAGTTGTTGATTTTGGGCGGACAGTAGAAAGTGGCAATAATGGTGGGGGTAGGGCCGGAGAGTAGACACACAGTGTGCTCAAAGGAGGGAGAGGGAGGTGTGTGAACCGGCGTGACCTTCCAGTTCTCGCGGTGAATTATCGCGAGACCTCCTCCACGGCCGGACTCGCGGGATTTGGCGATGTAAACAAACCCCAGTGGGGTAGATTCATTCAGGTGGAAAAAGTCATTTTGTTGTTGCCACGTTTCTGTTAGACGAATAAAATCTAGCTTACGGTCAGATATTAGGTCTTGAATAAGCTGACCTTTTCCAGTGAGTGAGCGAACGTTCAGAAGGCCAAACTTTACGGAGGAGGAGTTGGTAGAGACCGGAGCATTAGCCGACCGAGCAAGGCTAGCTAACATGCTATTACTGTTAGCGGCCCGAGTATTGCGGCGTGTAGAATGGTGAGAGTCAGACCAGATGGAGTTTATGGGGTTAGACTTGTCAGCGTGGAGTCTACTGCGGGAGCCACGGTGAATGTATCTCCGGCGAGGATGGAAGGCAATGTCCTGAAGAGGGAGCACAGGTGGCACGGCTGGTAGGAAACGAAGGCAAAGGAGCTCGACCGCTGAGTAATGGAGAAGACCAGACACCGGGTGGTGGTGGATGAGCAGCTGGAGAGTCCAAAGCAGAGCAGGCAGCAGGTAAATCCTAATGAACTACATGGTTGATATTGAGACAGATCAGAGACTTGGTGTAGGGAAAAGGCAGGAAGGACTGAATAAAACAGAAAAAAGCACGATGAGCAGCGGCAGCCAGGATGCGCCAGCGTTTGCTCACCGGAAGGAAGTCAAATAATATATGACATATATATATATTAGGGATGGGGTTGATCCGATCCAGTATCGGTATCGGGCTCTGATACCAGCGTAATTTATGTATTGGATTTTTCCAATCCAACCTGCCGATATTTCCGATCCATGATACATGTTGGCTTCAAACTATGGGATGGATTTCCTGAACGGCGGCGTGTCTCATGAACCCAGAGTAATAAGACCCGCCTCACATTCAGGAAATCTAGTTCATAGTTTGCAGCAGCTACAACGTGAGGACTGAGTTAGCAGCACTGTGGCTAACAGCTAACAAACTTTTCATGTAAACATGTCCACTGTGTGGAAGTATTTTACACTAAACATATATATATATATATATATATATATATATATATATATATATATATATGTAAAATACTAAAAACAGGAACATGTCTGTGTTTATTCCATGAACTTAGCAGATGTTTAAAGCCATTTAATCTTTTATTTTATTCATTTATTCATTGATTTAAAAGAAACAAAATAAACAACATATTCAACAAAAAGAAAACATTGAATGAAAAGAGTACAGAAAAAAGAAAATAATTCTTATATCTGCCCCTTATTTAAAAAATATGAAACAACTTTAAACAATCACTTAAATTAATCACTTTAATATCCACTTTAAAACTAGGAATAAAAAGAAACATGTTTTGTGTTAGCAGAATTTAATTCTAACTTTAAAACTTATCCAACATTAATAAAACTTACCTCAATTTGCCTTTTTGGACATGCATGCATAGATTTGTACAAATTGTACTTGAGAGGAGATTATTACAGCCTCATATAAAATCATTGATGATGATGATGATGATGATATCGGTAAGGTATTGGCTGATATCCAGATTTAGGTGTTGGGATCGGATGTAAAAAAATTATCATCGGTGTATCCCTAATATATATATTGTGGTCTCTGCCTCAAAAACTTGTTAC
>NC_056508.1:1686293-1689613 GCF_014905685.2 Nematolebias whitei | reverse complement strand
CACAGTACCTCTGTCACATATCTGTAAGTAGCTCGAAAAAGAGAGAACCCGTTATTTAAATATGACTGTAGTGGAGCTCGAAGCTCACCAAGCTAACCTAGCCTTTTACAACACTTCATTCTGGTGGCCCGACGTGGTCTCTAAAAGAGATAATTTAGGACCCATTCTCCTCTTTAGACATTTTGTGGCCGTACGAATGTTTAAAGAGGTGTGAATTATATGTGACAGAGTCTGTGTTATTGTAGCATAACGCTCATGTTGGCATTGTTGAAAAGGTCCGTACTTTTGAGCTTGGTACAGGCATGGTTCATGCTTGTGGTGTTCAGAGAGCTGAAATTAAAGTCAATAAGTTCATTTTAAAGCTGAAATTTGTACATCTGTTGTGTAACTAAAGCTGACATGCTGTGGAAAAAACGCTGTATTCTGTTTTAAACTGTAGCAGAGAGGGGGTTCTGTGTCTGACCCAGTTCTGTTCACTGGACTCGTTGAACGAGTGGTGTTTTAAATTGATAAAACGCTGTTTTAAAGCTGAGCGCCGTCTCAGACCACTGTTAAATGCTGATCCGTTGCATTTTTGACAGTAAATTGTGCATTTTGGAGGTTTAAAGGATGATTGTGACCGGACATTTCAGGCTAACTGCTAACAATGCTAGCTGGAATCACGAGCTGTGATTGGTTGAAAAACGCTGTTTGGGTCGCTCTGATTCGCTGAGAAACTGTTGACGTATCTGTGTGTGCACTCCCTCTGATGTCAGATTGTAAAGCCCACCCCGTTGCTCACGTGTCTGTAAAGTCACGTGACCCCGGAAATGTATCTCGGTTCAACCGAACCCTCCTCTGTGTTTAAAATCGCTAAATGAAGCCTGTCACTGTTCCCAAAACTCATGTTTTCATGCAGATAAACGTGCTTGTTAAAGCAACACCACGTTTAAGCTTTAAATCCATTCAGAAGGTGCTGATTTGACCGTGTTCAACCGTGTGCTACGTCTAGCTAACGGCTAACAACCAGATGTCAACAGAACAGAACAGTTCACAGGAAGTTGTCATAGACTTCTGCTGGTAAAAATAAGCTTACACCGTCACCTGCTGTTGAAAGGGTGTGTAACAGTTTTCCTGAAAGAAGGCTGTTCACTGCCTTTCATTTAAAATATTTTTGTTTTTGTTCATCCAGCCTGGTTTATGAGTGACTGTTTTAAATAGCGAATTTCTGGTATATAGAACTGCTTAAAAGGCGTTTGAAAACTAAAGTTGCTGTGAGACTTTTAGAAAAATTGCAGGTTTATTTAATTTTAAGTGCTTTAGAGTAAATGAACACTAACATAGCCTGGCTCTTGTATCTGTTACAAAATAAGCACATTAAGTAACTAGCTAAGAAAGCATTTACTTAGAATATTCATGCATTGGGGTAAAACCTACAAATAGGTGCCCATTCATTTGAAGAAGTTGGCTTATAACAGTACTGTTGATTGGTCCCAGAGCTACAATCTTTATCTTTATTTATTTCTTTATTTGTAGAGCACAATTTAAAACAGATAAACTGTTATCAAAGTGCACAATAGTGTGTGAAACTCACTGCTCACTTAAATACAAATATTTACCTGTTAAAAACTCTGAAGTTGGCAACTGTTTAACCAGATAAGTGCTGAACAGTGAATAACCGTGGCAGATGTGACAGAAAAGAATATTGATCCTTGTGAGATGAAGGACTGGTTGGAGAAAGCGTTAACACTGCTCACAGAATCCTTGCATCCATATGGTGAAGAGGTGGACAGCATGAACTCAAAAGAGTTATTGGACGAGCTGAAGGAAGTTGCAGAGAGTGTCACTTCCACAGCCAGATCAAAGTCAAGCTATGACCAGCTGGCTAAATTGGCGCTCTTGTTGAAAGCAACATTCTATGCTGTGGTAAACAGAGCTGACGACCTTGCAATAAGGTTAAACAGCGAAAAAGAGGAGTATCTCAAACTCGAGGCACAGTCTAAATTTGATCAGGAGACCTGTGCGAATGAGTTACAACGTGAGAGGGAGCTCTCACAAGCTCAGCTGTCGTTACAAGCTCACTCATATGAGGAGAAGTTGAGGGAGGGACAGATTAAGTGCCAAACATTGTTTTCAGACAATGATGCGCTACAACAACAGTTGCAGTTCACATCAAAAGCTCTGAACGAGTGCAGATTGGAAAAGGAGGCGTTAGTACAACAAGGCGTGCGTTTGCAGAGTGAATGTCATACATCACAGGAACGCTTAAAAGCCTGTGAGCCAAAACTAGCCGCTGAAACAAATGAGATTTCTGACGTGGGGCGAGGTTGTCTGGAACTCAAAAACGAACAAGGTCAGAGTCCAGGTCACCCACCATCACCTCAGAAGGATTTTGTTGCACCTCCTACTCTTAATCCCATTCCGTCACCTCCACATGTGTCTAGCGACACACCTCCACGTGCCATTTTGGTTCCTACGTTACCGATAATACAGCCTTTGCTCCCAATTTCGGATTTGTACAAAATTGCAAAATATGTCAATCGCTTTGAGCCAGGGCCGTTGGGTTCAACTGACACTAAGGCCTATCTGAACAACTTTGACTTCCAATTAAGAAGCTATGCCAACGCTACAGTTGAGGATAAAGTAGGTTTGATCAGGCTCACTTCACCCAGGACGGTGTTTTCCTTCATAGAGCGTCAACCTGATGCCACAAGAAAGGATTACTGCCTGTTATGTGCTGCTCTTATGAAAGAGTATTCCCCTTGCACGGGACCTGGTGGTTATCCAGCCGCCAACAAGGTCATGCAAGGTAAGAATGAGCACCCCAGGGCATATTATTCCAGGATTTTGCAGGCTTATTTTGGTTACAGGAACGAGGCCAACATGGAGGAAGAGGAACGGCCAACATGGAGGAAGAGGAACCGTTTAAGTACGTGTTCAGCAAAATTCTCCACCCTGACATAAGGATGTCAGTGCAAATGATGGCTAATTTTAAAGAGAAATCCATCAATGAAATAAAAAGTTGTGCTGTGAATGTCTTTGAAGCCCATTCACAGGCCAAAACACCCTTTGAGATGTACCCAGGTGAGAGGATTCCTGCCCAGTCATTAGAATTGGAAGGGACGAGAGCTTCGACTCCCCCTCCCAAAAAAGGCAAGAGGAAATGAGGTTTCCCAGCAGCCAAACCACAACAGGTGATTGCCCCCTGGTCCAGACGAGATCCTAAATGGTTTCCCAAGGAACCAGAGAATGAACGGATGTACCAGAAGGGGGGCGAACGCCCTAAGGGTAAAAAGTATGGCACCAAAAGTGATCCATACAAACAGGGATCCCATCGGGAA
>NC_056508.1:1681357-1683857 GCF_014905685.2 Nematolebias whitei | reverse complement strand
AGTGCATTTTGACAGTTTAAAAGACGAAAGTTGACCGGAATGTTCGGGCTAAATGCTAACACGCTAGCTGAAATAGCGAGCAGCGATTGGTCGAAAACCGTTGATCTGGGTAGCCCTGATTCGCTGAGAGACGTGTCTGTCGTCACTTCCTCTGATGTCGGGTTGTGTTGGATTTAATATTTTATACCTTTTTATAATTCCTATCAAGCACTCAAATGTCAGGTCATATAAAGTGTGTGTGTGTCTTTCTTCCAAGGTTGAACTATGTTTATAGAAAGTGTTTGCTAAGTCTAACTAGTTGACCTTTAAATATAATCTCATAGTAGCTAAAGATAATTTTACAAGTTCACATTTGATAAATTACAAGCAATCAAATCAGGCCAGAGAGCAGACTGATTAACATAAATAAAGCTAGAACAGCTCTTTAATTTAGACAGTATAGTTGGACTAAGTAAAATCAAATTAAGAGTATAACCATGATCCAAATAAAAACACGAACATAAGTTAGATAATATAATTATTCCTAGAAATAAACAACTATTTCAAATCAGTGTTATCATGTTAAACAAACAGTGTTAACGGTTTTAAACGCAGACACAGAAACTAAGATGATTCTGCCTTAAAAACAGAATCACCAGACCTCCAACAGATAGTGAATTAACACCCAGGAGATAGGTAATAATTAATAGTTATTAATTATTACGCATAAACAATTTAGACACGAATCATTTTATATCCCTAAAGTATAATAGCAAGTTAAACTTTAAACAAAAGCCGAACCAAAACTTATCTGAAATATAGACGTAACGTCCTTGAGGGGGCGGGCTACGTCGTAACCATAGCGACAGAAGCTGAACCAATCAGGAAGCTAGCCTTCTCAGACGGGGATAAAAGGCCGGGAATGACGCACGCGCACTGAGCATTTTCAGAGAGGCACGCAGGAGGCGGTTTGTTCTTAATGCTCCATTTATATGCATATATCTTATTAATGTAACTGTTTGTCTCTGAATATCTGTAACCCATGTTGTGTCAAATAAATCTTTTATACGAAGGGCGACGCCTCCGCCGTTTTGAACACGACGTGGTATTCTATCCACAACAAAATGGTGACCCCGGACGTGCGGCGAGGTGATGCGGCCTACACAATTGGATCGAGGTGGCTTGCGGTGCACACAGAGAGAGGGACTGGGCCCATTACTTTCAGGTAAGCTGGTTAACTGTTTGGACCTTAAGGTCCGGAGTTTCTGGCTTTTCGGCGGTAAACTAAATTAAGACTAAATTCAACTTCCTCTGTTCGTGTGCATGCGGGCCATCTCCGGAAAATAAAGATGGTTTTATTTAAGCTAACTTCCAGTGATTCGTGTTAATTCTGACGAGGTGGGTTAGGATATTCAGACAGTTTTAGCGCTGAACGCTTACTTAGTCATTTTTGGGTAGTTTTCACAAGTTTTGTGGACTTGTACCGGTGGACGGCTGAAGGCCTACCGGAAGTCACGTGGGTGACAACGTTTTCTCTCATAATTCAGCGGGATTTGCCATCCATAACTTTCGTCTGACGGGACTTAGGTCTACAGCGTTTCACAAGCGTCTGTAGGGGCTGAGGGTCGGGCCTCCTCTGGCGAGTGTTGACTGCCGCCTATACTGGACCCCATTACTTACTTTAGCTTTGAGAGAAAATGAGTGAAATAGCTAGAGTGTTTGCCAAATTTCCGGTGTTCTGGGAGTTCACCGTAGTGTATAAATAGTGTAAGTTCATTGTGTGCCGTGCTGTGCAGATTGGGACAGACATTCTGTCTGTGTGGGTGACGGTTTTTATTTTTTTTCTCTCTCTTCTTCACTTCTTCTTATCAGTTTTAGGCTGAGAGGGGGAAGGGTGAATTCTTTCTTTTTTCTCTTCACTGTCTTCAGTGTGGGCCGTGATTTGCAGGCTCTGTGTGTGAGACAGCTTTTCTTTTTTCTTCCTTCTGCTTATCAGTGTTTAGCTGAGAGGGGGAAGGTGGAATTTTTTTTTCTCTTTTTTTTTTCTCTCTTTCACTGTTTTCAAAAAGAGAGAGGGGGGAGTGAGCTGTGTGTGGGCGGAAGCTCAGGGTTGCTTTTCTCTTTTTTCTGTGTGTCGGAGAAAGTCTGCTGGGAGCCGCGTGTGTGTGGTAAAGCACTCGTGTGGGGGAAGGGAGCGTTTCTTTGTTCCACACACGAGGTGAAGGCTTACGCGTGTTTTGTTTTGTCTTCGTTTCTGCGTCAGAGGTGTCTTGTGTGATCGGTGCTTCCGTATCCTGACCGGAAGGGGGCGCTGCTGTGAGGCAAGGACGGGTCTGGCTGCTGGGTTGTTCCGTACCAGACTTGTGTTTGTTTCATTACGGCTGCGGCCAGGAGTGAATGACAATAACATATTTGAATGCCTGGGTGTGTGAATGTTGTTATCAGGTGTGGAACTCATGAATGTGGTACAGGTGAAGCCTGTGGAAAATCTATAGGATCATATCAGAGGCAAATTGCATGA
>NC_056508.1:1675997-1681257 GCF_014905685.2 Nematolebias whitei | reverse complement strand
AATTGTGGGCCCTGAATCTATCATCTATTAAAGATTAACTTTTTGAATGGAATTATGGAAGTTAAACAATTTTCCATGATATTCTAATGTTTTGGAAAGAGTCTGTGTATATATACTGTATACACACACACACACACACATATATATAATAAAATGAACTACTACTTACTACTTGTACTATTATTCTTACTTCGCAGTTTTCCACCTATCATGGGTCTTCAGGGTACAGATCCCCCGCGATAAACGAGGGATGACTGCACATGAATATTTCCCCGGCTATTTCTCTCCAATCCCATCTGGCCTTAAATCCGGATTTACCAGTGTACTGGTCTGGCAGAGTGGACACCTAAAGGCTTGTTAAATTTCTCAGACCTACTGGTGTCTAACTTTATTAAATCATTTGAGCACATCAAGTTTGATTTCAATATTCCTCATAAAGAACAAAGTCCATGCTCAATAATCCAGGTATACAATCCAACATTTTTCAGTCTGGTCATCTGAACAGTTTCTTTTTTTGTGCTGAAACATTTCACCTTCAACCTTCGTTTTCAACCAGTTTGACAAGACTGTCAACCAGGAAGAGGGCCGGCAATGGAGGGGGGGGTGTACCAAAGAGACCATCTTAGCACCAACATAACTGGTTTGTTCCACTTTGGAGTAAGCTGTTGGGGGAAGAATCAGTTTTGTTGTGCGTTTCCTTGACTGATGAAGCCTTCTGGATGTAAGGTGAAACGTTTCAGCACAAATAAAAGAAACTGTCCAGATGACCTGACTGAAAAATGTTGGATTGTATACCTGGATTATTGAGCATGAATCCAGATATCTACAGCTGAGCTTTCCCTAAATCTACTTTGATCTGTATACATAAACAAAACTTCATATTTTTTCACCGCACGTGTTACAAACCTGTTTGCCTCCAGAAAATGTTTCTTTAAACCTCCAATTTATGTTATAGAAGCAGGATACAAAAAGTTAAATTTCTCTATTTATTTTGTTCATGTGACTTAGAGCTGGGTCATATGGGCCAAAATTAATATCTCAATATGTTTAGATATATCACAATATATGATATATATACAGTATCTCAATGTTTTTAAAATATTGAGATATCGTCCAGCTCTAATGTGACTGCATCCAAAACCTTCAGGAACATTCTGTAATCCAGGAGGTCACTGGTAAACAGTTTTCATTGTTTCCTTCCTTCTGCCTTGCAAACCACACTTTGGTCACGGCCACTAAATCTTTTGTAACAATTCTTTTGTTGCTAAAACATGTATCTACCTGTGATGGTCAACGGCTTGGGCTCCATCAGCTGGCATGCGTCTGTCACAGATTTCTGCTGTTATTCCTTTTGAGAAGGTGACTCGTGTCCTCAGTCACAAATGGGAGACTTTTCGTGGGATCTGCGAACCATTATATTCGTTCCTGCAGAAATGATGAATAAACTGTCCCTGGAGTTGGAGGGTCAAATGTTCTTTGTTCACTTATTTCATGTGTTTATTTATGCTTCCTGTCGTCTTTTAATGCGTCTATCCAACTTGGATGTACTGTATAACTGTGTATGTACACCAGCGCTTACAGTTTAGTTTGGGGTGGGATTTCATTTGTTTTGTATGTTCTGTTGACAGGCCACCTCAGTCTCTATTTTTAAATCTCTCCTCAGAACACATCTGTACTCATTGACATTTAACACAGTGTGATCTCATTTGATATTTCGTTGTTGATGATTGTGTTCATCTATTTTGCTTCTACTCCCTGACATTTAACGCAGGGTGATTTGATTTAGTATTTCATTGTTTCTCATTATATTTCATGTTTTTATGCTTTTATTCATGTTGCTGTAATATGTTGTTGTTAATATTTGATGCTGTGATGTTTTTTGGTAAGCACTTTGATAACAGTTACTGTTTTAAATGTGCTATATAAATAAATGTGACTTGACTTGTGTGTTTTGGCTTTATGGTGTTTCTGATTATAAATTACAAAATTCTATAAAAAATAACTAAAATTAAATTATGAACTAAATGAAAAACAAGAACAGAATTTCTGTTCTGATATTTAATTTTTATTTATTTAATTAATTTCCCTCTGGGATTAATAAAGTATCTTTTAAATTGAATTTAAGACAAAAGGCATGCATGCAATGTTCTTGAACCACAACAGCTACGTGGTTGTGTTTGCATGGAGGTACATGTTGGGTAAACATGACGATAAGGGAACCTTTGAGAGAGTTCAGATGAAACATGATGACTCCATCAAGCTCGATAAATAATGAAGGAGCTGCAGCTTCTTAGCTACATTGAGCTGCAGCAGGTTTTGTCTTTGTATAAAGGACAGGAAGATCTGATTTACGTCCACAGATGTTCTGAGGAGCATTAGTCAGCTATTAGTTTACTCATAGATTCATATTTTAAATGTTCATCATCTTCGTCTTCTTCTTCTTCTGTAAATAAAAATAAAAACGAAGTGGCGTCAAGTTTTAGCAGTTTTAGAAGTTATATTTTGTCATTTTTAAACAATGGACTCAGCATGAGCAGAAGATGAGACAGAAAACCATGGAGAATATTGTTTTCCACACAAGGCAGCTGACGGCTCCATAGAAGAGAAATGTGTATTTGTTTGTCCTGCACTGTACTCCACTTCCTGGTTGCGGAGCGGGGCTCGGTCTGTTTACATTCACACTGCACTCGAACCGCGCTGGAGTTCTCTTCTACCGGACCGAGACCTAGGTTTTAGCCCGGGCCAGAGTTCACCTTTTTGTTCCGTGACAGAGTTCGATGGCGCGTTCACACCTCCCTAAACGAACCGGACTTTGTAGGAAAACGAGCTAGAGTTTGATTAAAGCGGACTAAACAGGGCTGGTGTGAATGCAGTCTTAGAGTTATCAATCAGCCTAACATGCACGTTTTTGGTCTGTGGGAGGAATTTCAGTACGATGTTCTCGTTCTGACTCTGTTTTGTGTGCATGTGGGAGTAATCCTAAACTTTAAAAAAAATTATCAAACATTTTTGTAAGTTAAGAATGAGCATGAGCTCTCCATGTCACAAACATTCCGGTTATTGTTGTAACTAATCTCATGTTTCCTTCCCTCCATTCAGAGTCTCACCTGAAACTGATCTAATGGAACCAGTGGAGCCGGTTCCTGTTTCCACTACAGGTGTGGTAAGGCCAAAATATACCAGTAGTTTTCTGAACAGGCCCGGATCTCCCAACTGAAAACACCCCTGCAGGAAGTGTTCCAAAAATCAATTTGAATTGTCACTTCCAAGCGGTGCAGAAGAGCGATGTCAGTGGCAACTCTTCCTGTGCTGCCTCACACCGCCCAGTCTTATGCATCTTGTACGTTAGGAAGCGGTGATTAGGAGGTAAGCCATGAATAGACACATTTACAACGTCACTCTCCTGCGCCACTTGGAATTGCCAATTCAAATTGATTTTTGGAACACTTTTTCAGGGGTGGGGCGTGATAATGAAAAAGCTGTTTGTTCTTAGTTTCCTCTGTAGCTGTGTTACACAATGAGCAGTCTTGAAGAAGAAAATTATTTACTTTTTATTTTATTTATGAGTCGAAACATGCAGCTTGACTTTGAAAATGAAAAGCATTTCCATTTTAATTTGAAAATTGTTACACATACGCTTCCATAGTGGGAGGAGGTGAGGATTGAGCTTCCCAGTCCAGCTCGTCTCAGCCACCTGAGGAAGTAGAGCCCCCTATGAGCTCTCCCGACCAGGCTGGTAGCGTTGCTGCAGCCGAGACCGTCATCCAGGTGTACACCCAAGCACCTGCAGCTGGGGACCACCTCCACTGCAGATCCCCCTATGTTTGGGGGGGGGGGGGGGGGGGTCTTCTTCACATCTATGTGAAAGCTGTTTTTCCTGCACCAGCTCTCCAGGTGTTCCACCTCCTGCCTGTGGCCGGACTCATTGTTGTTTGTGATGCATCCAACCACCGCTGCACCGTCTGCAAACTTTACAATATGACAGCCTGGATAGGTCAGTACTAGGGGTTGAACGACTACATAATTTTTAAACTCGACATTAACATAATAAAACTCGAGTACAACTAGAGTAGTTGATGACGTCATAGATCTCAAGATGAAAAAATAAATAAATAAAAAAACTGCAAAAAAAGTCATTTATTATTTACAAAAAAAAGACCAACAAAACATTGGGAGAGTATATTATGCTCCTACCATTTATCTTGCTGCAAATAAGTCACAGGAAAACCAAAACTATTAGTTTTTATTATTAAGCTGCAAACGTGAAGAATCGTGCAGCTTGTCAAAAACGAAACTAAAAACAGTGGGGGGGTCGACCACCCCGCACCACCGCCAGCTGTGGTGCGCATTAGGTTTAGTTTTAGAGATTAATATTTTTTGCTTTTAGTTTGTGAAACAAGGTTATGGTGGAGGAGGAGAAGTCGTGGATCTTCAGAGATTGACAGATTATGGTCTGTTGGTTAATAGAATAAAATAGAATAGAAACAACCTTTGTTGTCCCACAGATGGGAAATTCAAGTGTAACAGCAGCAACAGATAAAAAGATAAAAAGATTTCACACCAAAGTTCGTAAATATTAAAAACAATATACAGGTCCTTCTCAAAAAATGAGCATATTGTGATAAAGGTCATTATTTTCCATAATGTAATGATAAAAATGAAACTTTCATAATATTTCAGATTCATTGCACACCAACTGAAATATTTCAGGTCTTTAATTGTTTTAATACTGATGATTATGGCATACAGCTCATGAAAACCCAAAATGCCTGTCCCAAAAAATTAGCATATTTCATCCCACCAATGAAAGACAAAGTGTTTTTAATACAAAAAACACCAACCTTCAAATAATCATGTTCAGTTATGCACTCAATACTTGGTCGGGAATCCTTTTGCATGAATGACTGCTTCAATGCGGCGTGGCATGGAGGCAATTAGCCTGTGGCACTGCTGAGGTGTTATGGAGGCCCAGGATGCTTCGATAGCGGCCTTAAGCTCATCCAGAGTGTTGGGTCTTGTTCTCTCAACTTTCTCTTCACAATATCCCACAGGTTCTCTATGGGGTTCAGGTCAGGAGAGTTGGCAGGCCAATTGAGCACAGTAATACCATGGTCAGTAAACTAGTTACCAGTGGTTTTGGCACTGTGAGCAGGTGCCAGGTCGTGCTGAAAAATGAAATCTTCATCTCCATAAAGCTTTTCAGCAGATGGAAGCATGAAGTGCTCCAAAATCTCCTGATAGCTAGCTGCATTGACCCTGC
>NC_056508.1:1668997-1675897 GCF_014905685.2 Nematolebias whitei | reverse complement strand
TTCAGCAATTTCTTTCTGTGTCTTACCCTCTTGCTTGAGGGTGTCAATGATGGCCTTCTGGACAGCAGTCAGGTCGGCAGTCTTACCCATGATTGCGGTTTTGAGTAATGAACAAGGCTGGGAGTTTTTAAAAGCCTCAGGAATCTTTTGCAGGTGTTTAGAGTTACGTCGTTGATTCAGATGGTTAGGTTAATAGCTTGTTTAGAGAACCTTTTCATGATATGCTAATTTTTTGGGACAGGCATTTTGGGTTTTCATGAGCTGTATGCCATAATCATCAGTATTAAAACAATTAAAGACCTGAAATATTTCAGTTGGTGTGCAATGAATCTGAAATATATGAAAGTTTCATTTTTATCATTACATTATGGAAAATAATGACCTTTATCACAATATGCTAATTTTTTTAGAAGGACCTGTACACGGAGCAGCTGCACACAACGTGAGCACAACACAGATGAGCTGCTTCCCGCAGCATCAGCAAACGCACAAACGTTTTGCATGCTCGGGGGCGTGTTTTTTCTTTCTCCTTCAGCGCGCACCAGCTCACATCAGCATGCATGTGGGTTCACAGCATAAACGCATGCCCGCTTTATAAGTTTATAAACGAGTGGCAATGAGCGTGCGCTCCAGACGGATAGGCGAACCGTTTTCATCCGGGGATTCACGCTGCAGTACAGCTCAAACCCCGGTGCGGAAGAACTCTAGTGACGTTTTCTGTCATTTCTAGAACAGATCTCGTCCCCTCTCACAGAAGCTCAGGAAATTCAGATTAAAATGTAATTTCCAGAGTCTCAGAAGGAGAGGAAAACGCAGGGTTCCTCTCTCGTCACTCCCTGGTCCCAACAAACCGGAAGGATGAGATTTATTCTAGATTTGTCAATTTTGAACTGTTAGAAACAACATTCCATTAATGCGCCCGAGCCGTTCTGCAGCCGCCGCACAGAGCAGGGAGAATAATTCTGCTTTATATGGACACCTGCTGCTGCCGATCAGTTTGTACAGACAGGTGGCAGCAGTGCAACTCACATGAACCGGTTGAGTGATATCAGCTGTTTCCGTCAGCAGACCTACGTCACACATGTCAGACTTCACAGAGGCACACACATTTAACGAGCTGTGGGGGCGCTGTGGTTCTCCACACAGCAGCTCATTTAAATGTTTTTGGAGTGTCGCACGGGGTTTTTGAATGTGAATCAACACTTTGCCTCTGCGCTGTGGAATCATCAGGGTTTTTTGATTCACACAGACAGCAAGTGACTGTTGCATACATAACTGGCAGGAGATGTATGCGCTCAACCCATGTGCCACATTGTGAGACAGATGCTGTGTGGGGCACACCCAATCTGCTCTCCAATGGAGTAGGGTGCATCTCTTGTGTTCTGAACAGGGGACGGATGTGATGTCCAAAGACGGTCCTTTACGGCACGGGGACCTGGGACCTTCCATCCAGAGCTATGGCTCAGACGCGGCAGAAATCCTGCGAGCGGCTGTGGACGTGTAGCAACACGAGAGAACGCTCAATGTCAACTATAATTATCATGGAGACACGGGACGATCCACCACTAGGGGTGGACGTGTCTGCTCACAGCCTGTGGTCGTAATGCTTCTTCACCTCCCTCACTCCCTCTGATATCACGGTTTTCTGAACCGAGCTCAGGAGGAGGGACTGACAGCTCCTCTGTCCCAAGTGCATGAACGCATCATGGTTCCCAGTCCTACGACACGTTATCGGGGCGCTCGTGGAACCTGCCGTGGAGGGAGGACGCTCTCCTCCAGGCGGGAGGAGCGATCAGGAGTTAATCAGAATAGGCCAGAACCTGTGGTCTGGCTGCTGTGCGGATCCTTTTGAGAGGATGGATCTCTCTCAAGATGTGGTGCATACGATTCAGGATTCACGTGCTGCAACCACCACAGCGCTGTTCACGTTCAAGTGGTCAGTTTTTCAGTGCTGCTGTACAGAGAAAGGTGTAGAGGCCATTTCATGTTCACTAGGTGGTGTGCCGTCCTTTCTGCAGCAGCTGATGGACAGAGATCTGGCGTTCAGCTCGAGTAAAACGTTCACTGCGGCCATCTCTTCCTGTCACGAAAATTTTGAGACAGAACAGCTTTAATCATCTGCTGATGAAACGTTTTGTAAAAGGTGTACAGAGAATGCGTAGAGGCCACTTCATGTCCACTGGATGACATGCTGTCCCTTTCTGCAGCAGTTGATGGACAGAAATCTGGCATTCAGCACGATTATCGTATGCTGCAGCCATGTTTTCTTCTTGTCTCAAAGTTGTCAGAGACAGAACAACCTTTAATCATCCTCTGACGGAGCATTTTGACGCAGATTGAAATAGCAACTGTGGGCCTATTTGCGACACGAGAAAACGCTGTGTCAATTATGGTTTTCTCTGAGCCACGAGATGAACCATCGCTGGGGGTGGATGCGTTTGCCCACAGCCCATGGCCCAAAATGCTTCTGTACGCGTTTCCTCCACCTCCTCTGATTTTACGGTTCCTGAACCGAGTTCAGGAGGAGGGATTGACAGCTCTCCTGGTGGCCCCCGAACGCGTGAACGCACCAGGGTTCCCAGTCCTGCAACGCCTGCTGTTGGGACGCCCGTGGAAACTGCCGTGGAGGGAGGACGCTCACCTCCAGGCAGGAGGAGCGATCAGGAGTTACCCAGAAATAGGCCAGCACCTGTGGTCTGGCCGCTGAACGGATCCGCTTAGAGAGGATGGGTCTTCCACAGGATGTAGTGCGCACAATTCAGGTTTCATGTGCTGCATCTACTACCACAGCACTGTACACATCAAAGCGGACAGCTTTTCAGCGCTGGTGTACAGAGAAGGGTGTAGAGGCCACCTCATGTCCACTAGGTGGCATGCTGTCCTTTCTACAACAGCTGATGGACAGAAATTTGGCGTCCAGCACGATTAAAATGTACGCTGCAGCCATCTCTTCTTGCCACGAAGGTTTCGGAGACAGAACAGTTTTTAATCATCCGCTGATGAAGCGTTTTCTAAAAGGTGTACAGAGACGCAGGCCTGTTTCACGCCCACTTGTTCCACAGTGGAATTTAACGCTGGTCCTGCGAGCTCTGATCAAAGCTCCATTTGAGCCTCTGGATCAGGTTCCACTTAAATTCTTGTCTCTTAAAACAGCCCTGCTGCTGGCTTTAACATCCGGTAAGAGAGTGAGTGATCTATCTGCCCTCTCTGTTGTGCCGTCATATCTCAGAATTCAGGCTGACGGCAGCTCAGCTGATTTAAGACCAAACCCAGCTTTTATGCCTAAAAACATCACAAGCTCTTTTAAATCAAGAGTGATATCGTTGGAGGGGTCCCCCCCCCTCACACAGATCAGAAGAAGTAGCGTTTTTCCATCTTCTCTGTCCTGTGTGAGCATTGACGTGTTACATAGCGTGCACAGCTGCAATGCGTCAACATCTGTTTGTGCATTATAGAGATGCATCTGCAGGTCGCCCGTTATCCACCCAGCACCTGTCACACTGGCTGTGTGAGCCCATTTCTGAAGCCTACAGAGCATCAGATTTAGAGCCTCCTGATAACCTCAGAGCACACTCGACCAGAGGTATCGCATCTTCGACTGCTTTGCATAATGGTATGACAATGCAGGATATTTCATCTTTGGGCTGCAGCGAGAAAATCTGGCTCAGACACTGACTGGTTGAGTTTCCGACAGATGAGGAATAAATTTACAACTTCTGTCAAAGCAGCAAAACGCAACTATTTCTTATCTCAGACTTCCAAAAATCTAAATGACCCTAACAGATTCTGGAAAACAATTAAATCTCTCTCAGGCACCCCCCAATCATCTGACCTCCCATCACAACTTCTCGTTAACTCTGCTCCTGTGTCAAATAAGCATGAGATCCTGAACTGTTTCAACAAACATTTTGTTGCTTCTAGTTCTTTATTTGACACAGTTACTAATGGAAGATCAGCCACTTCACTTAATAACCAAACTTCTACAAATCAAATCCCTCCTACAAGTCAATCCTCAGTTAATCACACCTTCTCTTTTTCTCCATTATCAGTCAGTGAGGTCAATAAACTGTTAAAAGATCTTGATCCTAAAAAATCTGCAGGTCCAGATGAACTTCCACCTTATTTCTTAAGGCTGGCTGCTCATATCATCACAGTCCCTGTGACCCACATCTTCAATCTCTCCATAAGACAAAACTCCATCCCAGACACTTGGAAAACAGCCTTTGTTCTTCCTTTGCTGAAGGGAGGTGACCCCACATCACTGAACAACTATCGACCAATCTCTAAACTCTGCATTTTAGCCAAGGTTCTAGAAAAACTGATAAACTCTCAAATCAAAAATTACCTGGACTCATTTAACATCTTACCTCCACATCAATCTGGTTTCAGGAAACAACACAGCACAACCACTGCTTCACTGAAGGTTCTTAATGACATTGTTTAAGCACTGGATGCTAAAGATTATTGTGCTGCACTTTTCTTAGACCTGTCTAAAGCTTTTGACACTGTGGATCATAACATCTTGTGTCATAAACTCTCAGAAATCGGTTTCTCAGATCACACCATTGGTTGGTTCTCTAACTATCTTTCAGACCGGAGGCAATGTGTTCAACATAATGGTACTTCCTCCAGTTATTTAACAGTCAACAATGGTGTACCACAAGGCTCAGTCTTAGGACCCACCCTCTTTACAATCTACATACATAATGTAGGTAAAAACATCCCTAATGCATCCATACATTTCTATGCTGATGACACAGTTGTTTATTGTCGAGCTAAAACAGTTTCTAAGGCTTTCCAGCTTCTGAAATCTGCATTTAACTACATCCAGACTGATTTGTTTCACCTCAAACTTGTCCTAAATGCCGAAAAAACCAAAGGGATGCTTTTTTCAAATAGGAAGTTGGTCCCAGCAGTTCTTCCTCCGATTTTATCCTCAAATGGTGTCCCCATTGAGTTTGTTGATTCCTATAAATATTTGGGTATCTTGGTCGACTCACATCTTTCTTTTAAGCTCCATGTGGAAAACTTGGTAAAGAAACTGAAAGTTAAACTGGGTTTCTTTTTCAGAAACAGATCCTGTCTAACCCTGAATGCTAGAAAACGCCTTGTATCTGTGACTTTCCTTCCCTCAATTGATTTTGGTGATATTATTTACATGAACGCTCCTACAAGAACCCTGCAGATGTTGGATGCTGTCTATCATGGTGCACTAAGATTCATAACTGGCTGTGATTATCGTACCCACCACTGCACCCTGTATTCATTGGTTAACTGGACATCATTAACTTCACGCAGACTCTCTCACTGGTACATTTTCATCTTTAAATCACTTCTTGGTCTGCTGCCTTCATACATCTCCTCCTACATGTCTCTGTGTGAGTGCAGCTACAGCGTGCGCTCTCAGGACATTATTACCTGCAGTGTTCCCTCAGTGAGGACTGAACTAGGCAAAAGGGCCTTCTCCTACTCCGCTCCTGTTTCCTGGAATATCTTACAAAAAGATTTGAAGCTCTCGACCTTGACCTCTCTAAGTGGCTTTAAGAATCTGTTGGACTCCTGGCAGGGACCAATGCAGACATGTTCCTGTTTTTAGTTTTATACATTTGTCTTGGAATCTAGCAGTTTTTTTTTTTGTTTTTGTTTTGTTACCTTTTTCCTTTTAGCCATCCTATTTGTTAAAAAAAAAAAAAAAAAAAAACTAGTATGAGTTTTTATAACTGCTTATTGTTGTTGCTGTTGTCCATTGTTGTCATCTTTCTTTGTTGAAATCAGGTCTCTCTTGTAAATGAGTCCTCAAGGCTCAATGGGATTACCTGTATAAATAAAGGTTGATTGATTTACACTGCGGCCGCGTGGTCAACACCCTGCTCATTTATTCACTTTTATCTACGTGATGTGACGGCCCGTTCCATGACACATTCTGTCCTTAGTGTTTACATAATGAATATTGTTGTTTCAGGGAACTCCGTTTAACTCACATCTGTCTGCATGCATTACAGTGTGAGATGTTATCAATCACAAATTGTGATTGTTATTTTGGTTCTATTGTCACTAATCAGTTCACGACTATTGTTACCAATCAGTTCATTTGATTAATAATCAGCTCTCCTGTTATTATTAATCTGTTCATACTGTTCAGCCGTAAACCGGTTGGTTCATGGCTCTTTTCAGCTTTTTTCCCTCCCCGTTGAATTTTCCGGGGCGTTCATGCATTCAGAACGCATAGTTACACAACATGCGTCTGTGCATGGCACATATAATTACGCAATGCGTAATTACACACATGGGGAGCTGAGTGACAAGACGTTTTTTGGGCAAGCTTCTGCTTCATACGGTGTTCGAATGGACCCAGTGAGGCGAGGACAACATCCGCTTCGCCCTTAACCCATCAGCGACAGCCTTAAAGGGCGAAGCCTATACGAAATAGAACGTTGGTTACGTACAGTAACCCCAGATTCTATGAGTATAGGCGTAGCCCTTTAAGCGTCAGGCCTCACTGGCTCCTAAGTGGCTGAAGAAAAAGCTATTTGGGAGCCGATTACCCGCTCTTAACATAATTTATACGGACTGGGTGGGGCCCACACAGCAGGTGGGCATGGACTAAATTTTTCAGTGTAATGCTTCGCATATCGGGATAAACCCATCAGCGACAGCCTTAAAGGGCTACGTCTATACTCATAGAATCTGGGGTTACAGTACGTAACCAACGTTTTTTATTGTTTGTTTTATGATTGAAAAACAGTTTTTTATCCACTGTTGTCATCACTCTTTGTTAAAATCCAGGTCTTTCTTGTAAATGAGTCCTATTGGCTCATTGGGACTAACCTGTATCAATAAAGGTTGAATGAATATAAATATATACGTAATGATTTATTCAACCTTTTATTTATACAGGTT
>NC_056508.1:1667616-1668897 GCF_014905685.2 Nematolebias whitei | reverse complement strand
CTGTGTTTTATCAAGCGCAGGGTCAATGCAGCTAGCTATCAGGAGATTTTGGAGCACTTCATGCTTCCATCTGCTGAAAAGCTTTATGGAGATGAAGATTTCATTTTTCAGCATGACCTGGCACCTGCTCACAGTGCCAAAACCACTGGTAAATGGTTTACTGACCATGGTATTACTGTGCTCAATTGGCCTGCCAACTCTCCTGACCTGAACCCCATAGAGAACCTGTGGGATATTGTGAAGAGAAAGTTGAGAGACGCAAGACCCAACACTCTGGATGAGCTTAAGGCCGCTATCGAAGCATCCTGGGCCTCCATAACACCTCAGCAGTGCCACAGGCTAATTGCCTCCATGCCACGCCGCATTGAAGCAGTCATTCATGCAAAAGGATTCCCGACCAAGTATTGAGTGCATAACTGAACATGATTATTTGAAGGTTGGCGTTTTTTGTATTAAAAACACTTGTCTTTCATTGGTGGGATGAAATATGCTAATTTTTTGGGACAGGCATTTTGGGTTTTCATGAGCTGTATGCCATAATCATCAGTATTAAAACAATTAAAGACCTGAAATATTTCAGTTGGTGTGCAATGAATCTGAAATATATGAAAGTTTCATTTTTATCATTACATTATGGAAAATAATGACCTTTATCACAATATGCTCATTTTTTGAGAAGGACCTGTACCCACTTGGCTCTATAAGCTCTGTAGCTCAGACTAACCTCAAAGTAAAAACAAACAAACATCAGAGTTTAAATGGTTCACTTTAAATAACTCAACTGGTTTATGGTTTTTACACAATCCCAGTTTAAGATAGATTTTTACTGATTTTTCTAGAAAATGTTCTACTGACAGTTGATGATGTCACTCACTTTACCGTTTGAATTATCTAAAAATCTTTCAATCTTTTGCTAACAAACTCTTTTTACTCCCATAACTCTTTCTGGTACAGCAATTGATCCATCCAGATGACACTTCTCACTGACTTGTGGTTTTCTCTTATTTCTCCCCAGGGTGCCTTGCCAAGCACCCACAGGTTCTTCTGTCAGCCCAAAATATTTTCTACAAAAGTGGAAACAAAGTTCAGTGTTTTACTTTTCAGATCTACTCCATAAACACTGCAGAACAAAACCTAACCCACATCATTCTCTTTTAGTTGTTGTTGCTGCTGCTCCTGTTGTTGTTGTTTCTGATGCTCCTGTTGTTGTTGCTGCTGCTGCTCCTGTTGTTGTTGCTGCTGATGCTCCTGTTGTTGTTGCTGCTGATGCTCCTGTTGTTG
>NC_056508.1:1666543-1667606 GCF_014905685.2 Nematolebias whitei | reverse complement strand
TGCTCCTGTTGTTGTTGCTGTTGCTGCTTCTGTTGCTGCTGTTGTTGTTGTTGTGCGTAGTTAAAGATGTAAACACTTCAGCAACTACTGATGCACCACTAGGATTATTAAGGGATGTAGATGTTCAAAGGACAGCCTGGCAGAACTTGTTTAAGTTGAATAACTTTTAGCGAGAGTCTTTGGAGCTCCAGTTTTGAGTTTTAGCAGAGAGTGGTTTAAGCTACAGCTTTGTATGCTTTATTTTTGTTGCCACAGCAGTTACTATAAGTAATGCAAAAGCTCAGTATTTTTAATCCCAAAAATTGAAAAACCTGAATAACCACCAGAAGTTCTGGAGGGCTATACAATCTTTGAAATGGAGATATGTCACTCAGAGCTCCCACCTTGCATTATGATGGACTCTCAATTTCTCTTTGACAGGTATTACTTGTTTGGTAACTTTAATAGGCATTTTTCAATTTTGTTTCAGGCTTTATTTTTGAATCTTTCAGTACTCCATAGAATATTTTCTCTCTTCTGACAATCAGTCAAAAACAGCATACTTTTTACATACAGCATACATTTTTTTTCCCTCACTCGCCCTCGAGCAAGACGGATGCTTTTTCTTTCCTCTCCTGCCTCCCTCCTGCTTTGTTGCTCTCTGTCCTGAGTATCGGAGCTTCTAGTCACACATCTTCTGGATCATAAATTACTGTCATGGATTTGGTCAGCTGAACTCTGAACGCAGTTGATACATTTTATTCAACCAAGCGACAGAGTGCTGGAGAACCCTCATGCCCGCTGAGACGCTGGTGGCTGGGTACATAGATATAAACACTAGATCCAACATTGACCGCTATCGCCTATTGGCGCTGACGAGCTGTAGAGCAGCCATCTTGGAACAGTCGACCGCTCCACTCAGTGTAACCTGTTTGTCAGAAGCAATGAAGTATCTGCACGTTTAATTAGTCAGAGCTGAATACTAAACTCATTCTCACGATTTGTTCCTCTGTAAATCTTAGACGTACAGCCATTAAAGCTGAACACATGGTTCAGTGTTTTTAAATATTCTTGGTGGAGTTAA
>NC_056508.1:1665976-1666443 GCF_014905685.2 Nematolebias whitei | reverse complement strand
TCAGGAACGTGCACGTCACACGCACACTGTCAGGAACGTGCACGTCACACACAACCTCAGGAACGTGCATGTCACACGCACACTGTCAGGAACGTGCACGTCACACAAACAACCTCAGGAACAGGCACGTCACACGCACACTGTCAGGAACGTGCACGTCACACAAACAACCTCAGGAACGTGCACGTCACACAAACAACCTCAGGAACGTGCATGTCACACACACACTCTCAGGAACGTGCACGTCACACGCACACTGTCAGGAACGTGCACGTCACACACACAACCTCAGGAATGTGCATGTCACACGCACACTCTCAGGAACGTGCATGTCACACACACAACCTCAGGAATGTGCACGTCACACACACACTCTCAGGAACGTGCACGTCTCACACACAACCTCAGGAACGTGCACGTCACACACACTCTCAGGAACGTGCACGTCACACACACACACTCTCAGG
>NC_056508.1:1664513-1665876 GCF_014905685.2 Nematolebias whitei | reverse complement strand
CACACGCACACTGTCAGGAACGTGCACGTCACACACACAACCTCAGGAATGTGCATGTCACACGCACACTGTCAGGAACGAGCACGTCACACACACAACCTCAGGAACGTGCACGTCACACACACACTCTCAGGAACGTGCACGTCACACGCACACTGTCAGGAACGTGCACGTCACACACACACACACTCTCAGGAACATGCACGTCACACACACAACCTCAGGAACGTGCACGTCACACACACACACTCAGGAACGTGCACGTCACACACACACTCTCAGGAACGTGCACGTCACACACACACTCTCAGGAACGTGCACGTCACACACACACACAACCTGGGCCTCATGATGTATTTCTATTTTAAACTTTATTTTTCATTGATCTTTATTTATCCAGGTCGACTCACTGAGTCACGAGAACTCATTTTAAAGAGAGACCTGTTTAGGAGCAGGTGGTGGGGGTTGAGTGCCTTGCTCAGGGGACCAGGGTGGGGCCAATGAGGGTGGAGGCAGGTGTGGGTGTTTCACCTTTTCCACCCACATTTTGATGTTGACGGTACCGGGAGTTGAACCTGTGACTTTCCGATCACAGGCCCATCTTGTAACCTCTGCTCCACCACTCCCCCACATGACATCATATCATACTGGTCGTATTAAATGTCACTGGTTTCCTTCCAGATGTGTTAAACTGGTCCCCTGATGTTTGCAGGTGTGTGTGGTGAGTGGATGAACAGCCTGGCATGAACAAGATGATGCTGGAGATGATGATTTGACGAGAGCTCCCACCTTCTACCTGTGAAGAACAAGAGCAGCTCAGTGAAGGTGCTGAGAGCTGCAGAGAGGCTGATCCATGGAGCTTCAACACAGCAACCTCCAAACATGGCCACCCTCACACACATCGTCTGTGGAGACACTGGACCACAGCACAACATGATAACACACTGACAACAACAACAACAACAACAACAACAACAACAACACATTCACTAATGATTCAGACAAATATTTATTGTTTGTTTGTTTTACAATTAAAAACAGTTTGTTGTCCACTGTTGTCATCACTCTTTGTTCAAATCCAGGTCTCTCTTGTAAATGAGTCCTTGTGGCTCAATGGGACTAACCTGTATCAATAAAGGTTGAATGAATATAAATATACACACAATGATTTATTCAACCTTTTATTTATACAGGTTGGCTTCATGGAGCCACAAGGACTCGTTTACAAGAGACCTGCTCCAGACACAACAGGAAACAATGACAATGATAAACTACAGGAAAAATGATAGAGATGATATCTATCTATATCTATACATCTATATCTATATATATATATATATATATATAGATATATATATATATA
>NC_056508.1:1659810-1664413 GCF_014905685.2 Nematolebias whitei | reverse complement strand
CTATTCTCCAGAAACGCCCACTTTTGGGCTGCAGAGAACCCCTTCTCTGTAGGACTGACTTTTCTCAGCTGTTTAACAAAATCCCAACAATCTGCATAGTTTTTTAAATTTATTTATCCATCCATCCATCCATCATCTTTTACCTGCTTCTTCCTTTTCGGGTCGCGGGGGTCACAGGTGCCCATATCCAGCAGTCACTGTATGAGAGGCGGGGGACACCTGGACAGGTTGCAAGTCCATCACATAGTTATCTATTGATTGTTTCTAATTTAGTCTAGGCTGAATGACGTTCTGCCATGGAAAGTCACAGCACATCATCCCTGATGAAGCCAGTTGTTCTGGGGTTTAATGTGCATCATGTTAGTCTGCCTTCAGGCCCAGGCCTCCCTTGCAAAAGAGATCTGTGATCTCAGTGGGATTTGCCTGGTTAAATAAAGGTTAATAAAACAATAATAAATAAAAAATTATACATATTTTGTTTCAAAGATGTAAGAAGCTGAGAGCTGGAGTCAACTGCCAAACATGATGAGTAGATCAAAGAACAAAAGACGTCCTTCCTAGTTATTCACAGCAGTTTCCTTCTAAAGCAGAGACACTTCTACTAAATGTGTGTCTCTTCCCGTGATGTTTCCATGCAGCTCTGTAACCGTTCAGTCGACGCAATGTGTGAATGGAGGGAGACTGGAAAATATAATCTGAATAATCCTGTTTTTTACAGGTCAGTGGTCCTCGCATCAGCCATCTGATCATAGGTGTCGCAACCATTATATGTGAAGGGGACGTGTTTGTCTCCCCCCCACCCATTAAAAATGTTCATTTGGACCCCCCCACCCCCCCCCCGCACACGCACACACACACACACTTTTATTATGAAACAGTTCAGTCGGTGCAGTTTCTCTTTCCTCATGAACAAATCCATTCCACTTGATCAATAGGAGAATACTGAAACCACTAAAGTTCCACTCCAGGTTTTCCTGGTTACCTCCAACTCTAAACACAGCAGCAGCCTGCAGTGTTTCTGTGCGTCTCCTCTGGCCTCAGCAGAAAACGCGCACAGGTGGTGGAGACGGAGACACCTCTGTGTTACTCGCTCGCCAGTTTAGCAGGTTAGTGCGAGCAGTTGTTGACCGGGGGGGTTGATCATCAACATATATTCATGTTAGGAGGATGTTTGAGAGGAGCTACGTCTGTAGCATCTTATCTCAGCAGTAACTGTGACGCTGTGAGACGCTGCAGGTGTAAGAGACTCTGTGTGTTCAGGTGCATTAAAACTGAAAGGTCTTTAAACCCCCACACCTTATTGTCCTCAAGCTTCATGAGAAACATCATTTAGATGAGGAGTGTTGAACACAAGTAAAAAAGTCCAGTGGTGATGGTTTTTATTTCTCTATAAACACAAATAGTGCCGACGTGACGCTCTGTGTTAAAGTGTATTAAAGTTAAAATTACTTTAAACCCACAGCTGAATTTACACAAACTTGGTGAGAAACATGTTTAAATGTGTGGAATTAAAGGAAATCTCAGTGAAATGTTGCTATTTTGTTCACAGGTGTACACTTTTTGTGTGCGCACGTGCACATGCACGCGCGCACACACCTACACACATCAGTGTTTCCCCCCACATTACGGATGCTTCTGACACCCTTGCATCTGATGAACTAACAGTCTGACAGATCATCTGACAGGAAGATGTTGTGAATAACAGTGGTAGAAAAACAGTCAGTAATGTTTTACTTTTTTAGTGGTTTGCCTTCTGTTTTTGTTCTGGTGTGGAAGTTCCAATGCATCCATCTATCTAGCTAATCAGATTATCCATCCATCCATTTTCTTTCGCTTATCTGGGGTCGGGTCGCGGGAGTAGCTGCTTAAGTAGGGAGGCCCAGACTTCCCCAGGCACTTGGGATAGCTCCTCTTGGGGAATCCCAAAGCGTTCCAGGCCAGCCGAGAAACATAGTCCCTCCAGCGTGTCCTGGGTCTTCCTCTGAGTCCCTCCCGGATGATCGAGCTTCTCACCTTATCTGTAAGGGAGAGTCCAGACACCCTTAGAAAACTCATTTCAGCCGCTTGTATCCGAGATCTTGTTCTTTTGGTCACAACCCAAAGCTCATGACCATAGATGAGGGTAGGAAGGTAGATCGATCGGTAAATTGAGAGCTTTGCATTTTGACTCAGCTCTCTCTTCACCACGACAGACCTGTACAGCGCCCGCTTCACTGCAGACGCTGCACCTATCCGCCTATCGATCTCACGCTCCATTTTTCCCTCATTCGTGAACAAGACCCTGAGATACTTGAACTCATCCACCTGGGGCAGGATTTCCTCCCCGACCCGGAAAGGGCACTCTACCCTTTTCCGGCTCAAGACCATGGCCTCGGATTTGAAGGAACTGATCCTTATCCCGGCCGCATCACATTTGGCTGCAAACCGCTCCAGCGAAAGCTGTAGATCATAACTTGATTAAGCCAATAGGACCACATCATCTGCAAAAAACAGAGAAGCAATCCTAAGGCCACCAAAACGGATCCCATCAACACCTTGGCTGTGCCTACAAATTCTGTCCATAAAAGTTATGAACAGAATTGGTGACAAAGGACAACCTTGGCAGAGTCCAACTCTCACTGGGAACAAGCCCGACTTACTGCCAGCAATGCGGACCAAGCACTGACACCAGTTGTACAGGGACCTAACAGCCCGTATCAAAGGGCCTGGTACCCCATACTCCCGGAGTACCCCCCACAGGGCTCCCTGAAGGACGCGGTCGAATACCTTCTCCAAGTCCACAAAGCACATGTAGACTGGTTGAGCAAACTACCACGCACCCTCCAGGACCCTGCTGAGGGTGCAGAGCTGGTCCAGTGTTCCACAACCAGGATGAAAACCGCACTGCTCCTCCTGAATCCCAGGTTCGACTATCCAATGGACCCTCCTCTCCAGAACCCCCGAATAGACCTTATCAGGGAGGCTTAAGAGCGTGATCCCCCTGTAGTTGGAACACACTCTATGGTCCCCCTTTTTGAATAGGGGGACCACCACCCTAGTTTGCCAATCCAGGGGAACTTCCCCCGATGTCCACGCAATATTGCAGAGTCATGTAAGCCAACACAACCCCACAACATCCAGAGCCTTAAGGAACTCCGGGTGAATCTCATCCACCCCTGGGGCCCTGCCACCGAGGAGCTTTTTAACCACCTCGGTGACCTCAGCCCCAGAGATTAGAGAGCCCAACCCAAAGTCCCCAGGCTCCGCTTCCTCAGTGGAAGACGTGCCGGTGGGATTGAGGAGGTCTTCAATGTATTCTTCCCACCGACCCACGACATCCCGAGTTGAGGTCAGCAGCACACCACCTCCACTATAAATAGTGTTGGTGATTAATCAGATTAATCTGCCAAAAAACCCGGTCTTGCCTCAATGATTACCTCCCTGTTGCTTTGACTCCAGCGATAACGAAGTGTTTTTGAGAGAATTGTCCTGATCATCATCAGTGAGGTCATCCCTGTCATTCTCAATAGCCTCCAGTTTGCCCACAGGGAAACTGATCAACAGAAGCTGCAGTCTCACTACTGTTTCACTCAACCCTGACCCACCTGGACCATCCTAACACGTCCATTAGGTTGCTACTTGTTGACTTCTGTTAAGCCTTCAATACTGTGATCCTGATTTCTTTGTTGAAATCAGGTCTCTCTTGTAAATGAGTCCTCGAGGCTCAATGGGATTTACCTGTCTAAATAAAGGTTGATTGGAAAAGCTGGTTCTAAAGCTCAAGAATCTGGGAGTGTCTGCGCCACTGTGTTCCAGGGTTTTAGACTTTCGGATCTACAGGGTTCAGATGGTGAGGATTGGAACTGTACATTGTCCAGACTGGTGATGAACACAGGTGCACCACAGGGCTGTGTGCTCAGTCTAGCCTCAATGATTACCTCCCTGTTGCTTTGACTCCAGCGATAACGAAGTGTTTTTGAGAGAATTGTCCTGATCATCATCAGTGAGGTCATCCCTGTCATTCTCAATAGCCTCCAGTTATCACTCTTCACTCATAACCATTCTGACATCTACTCTACAAGCACTGTTGTGAAGTACACTGGCAACAGCATTGAGAGTATCAAGGTCCTAGGCCTACACATACAGGACTGGAACTGACTTGGTCTCTGAATACATCCCCTGGTGAAAAAAGCCCAACAAAGACACTTCTTCCTCTGGAAGACAAAGCCGGTTGGACTCCTCTCAACTTCTGTCAAACTTTTATAGAGCTCTAACAGAGAATATTCTCTGTCTCATTACCACTGAGTGGTAAGGTAGCAATACAACACAGGACATAAGGGAGTTTGCTCAGGTGGTGAGAACAGCACAGGGGATTGTGGGATGTCCTGTCTCAGATCTGCCATCAATATATGCTGGCATGGTCCAGAAGAGAACCAGACCTGGTTAACTGGCTGTATGGACCACTTCCTTCTGGAAAACGTACAGATATGTAAAAGCACAAACCACCAGACTGAAAGACAGTGTCAGGTATCATCTTCCTGCTGCAGATACCAACAAACAGAAATTTGCTTCTTTTGCACACACACACACACACACACACACACACACACACACACACACACAC
>NC_056508.1:1658518-1659800 GCF_014905685.2 Nematolebias whitei | reverse complement strand
CACACACACACACACACACACACACACACACACACACACACACACACGCACACACGCACACACACACACACACACCATGACTTTTTCATTCATTCAAGCATTATTTCTACAGGTTTGTCTCATTGAGTCTCAGGGACTCATTTACAAGAGAGACCCGATTTAAACAAAGAGTGATGACAACAGTGGACAACCATAAAAGAGGCATACAGATTTTTTTTTTTACAAATTAAAATAAGATGGTCAAAAAGAAAAGCAGCAAAAAACAGCTTTGAACTGGGTTTTGAACTGTGCTGCACTTGTATTCTTGCTGTTACTGTTCCTGCTTCATTTCTTTAGTGTGCTTAGAATGAGTCAGCACATTGTGTATTTACCCAAGGGTGGCAGTGTACTTTAAAGTTGTGTAATTTGGTGTGTGTGTGTGTGTGTTTTATGTGTGGCTTAGGTGCACATTTTAAAGATGACTGTGTGCTTTTAAACGTTTAGTGCAGTCTTTCTTTGAGCTGTGAAACATGATTCTGGTGTGAATCCTTCCTTAAGTGATCAACAGATCCATTATTTCAGGTTTTAGTAGATTTTTAGTGTTTCCTAAACTGTGAGAGGTGCTGCACGTAAAGTCAGATCAAATAAGATTTAGCAACAGCTCTTTTGGATAAACCTTGAAAACAACACTTGGCAGTGTGTTGGGAAGACTCTCTGCGACCACATCAGACTGTAGCTCAGTATCTGTTAAAATGACTCATCTGTAGCTTTGCTGCGGTTTGGTTCCACTAGCTGTGGCAGCCATCTTAAATCAGGCTGACTACAACAGTTGTTCAGTTGCATCCATAGATTACAACATCCATCCATTTTTACCCACATCTTCCATTTTGGGTCACGTGGGTCGCCGGTGCCCATGTCCAGCAATCACTTTGTGAGGGGAGGGGTACACCCTTGACGGGTCTCCAGTCCATCACAGGGACACATAGAGACAATTTAGAGTTACCAATCAGTCTAACATGCATGTTTTTGGTCTGTGGGAGGAAACTGGAATACCCGGAGAAAACCCACGCATGCACGGAGAGAACATACAAACTCCACCCAGAAAGGCCCCCTGAGCGGAATTTGAACCGGGGACCTGATTGCTGAGAGGCAGCAGCTCTACCAGTTCACCACCGTGCTGCCTAGATTACAACAAAAAAGGTTAAATGAATTCATCTGGATCGGTTTCTTGATCGAGCCTAAAACCTTTTTTCATCCACATATATGACTTTATCAATGCTTCATTAAAATTTGTTATGAATAT
>NC_056508.1:1656395-1658418 GCF_014905685.2 Nematolebias whitei | reverse complement strand
TATATATATATATATATATATATATATATATATTTGTTGGTACTCAGTGCTTGTGTTGGGATCAGTCCAACACCAGTGAGCTCATTAACTGTGTAACTGGTTCTGATCAGCGCACGCTGGGGTTCGGACAGATCAGTTTGTTCACGGTGAGAGACGCTCACATGACGTCACACATCATGGTCCTACTCTCTCCCGAACAACCAGAACCCGTTCGGTCCGGAACACTCACTTGTGTTTGGCGAACTCGTCCTGCAGCAGAGCCACGTAGTTGGCCGGGATGAGTCCGGACTGCCGAGAGCCCGTGAGCCTGGTGGCCAGCACGTACTCCCCCCTCTTCTCGATCACCGACAGCTTGTCCCCCTCCCTCACCGACAGCTCGTCGTCGCTCCGGGCCTCGAAGTCATACAGCGCCGCGTACAGCTGGACCGGACGCTTCTGGGGCGACGGCACGCGCACGTCGCCCGACACGGTTCGGATCTCGGACACATGGGCCGGGTTCGCGATGACCATGTGGTTGTTGTTCGCGCCGCTCGGGTAGCGATCCTCGGGCCAGATCCGGTTCCAGAGGCGCCTCAAGCAGGGACAACAGGACCGACAGCAGCTCTCCATCCCGGGACATGTAAGACCGAGCAGTCCTCAGTCCCCCATCAGCCTGCCAGGCCCAGTCCCGTCTGTGCCGGGGACCAGTCCGGGGAGATGAGCCGGACCGACCGGTTTTTCTGTTGACATCATGGATCTTGGTCCCGCACCTGCCGTGCGCGCTGCGGGAATGCGGAAACCGGTGGCCTCCTGACCCGGATCGGCGCTCCGCAAGGACCGGGTCCAAAAGCTGTGTCTATAACACGGCACGTGAGAACATCTGGTCCAGTACTGGCCGAGACACCCTGCAGCGTGTGTGTGTGCCGCGCGCGCGCGCGCATGCGGGGGTGATTACGCCACAGTGCGTAAAGTTTGGGTTCCACCTTGAAGGACAGAAACCGTGCGACAGTTCCGTAAAGTGCTATTCCAACTATTTGTGTGTGAGAGCACAATGGTTGTTCAGTTCTTCTTGACAGTTTAAACATAATTATTTTATACTAAAAGCTAAATCAACCAAACCTGTTCAGGATTTCTGAAACAGTTTATTATTTTAGTGAAATCCCCAAAACAAACTCAATTTATTGGTGAAATGGAAAGTGTGTTAAACCCGACATAAATTGAAAGAAAGTTGCGAGAAGTGTTTGTTTTCAGAGTTGTTGCGTCTTAAAGAATTCACACTCATTTTAAATCAGTATTTATTTATTTTTTAAATTCAACCTTTATTTCTACAGGTCAGTGTCAATGAGCCACGGGGACTCATTTACAAGAGTTTAACAAAGAATCATGACAACAGTAGAAAATCATCAAAGAAATTATATAAATTGAGAAGAACAAATGAAAGAAAATGGTATTATTGTTTTTTTATTATTTACTCAGGTCTCCAGCATTTTCGTGATTGCTTGGAAGTGTTCTGATCCTTTTCCATAGCTCCTCTTCCACACGGTTCTGCTCTGCACAGGTCGAAGCAAGTTTTTGTGGAACTGGCCCTGTTTTCAGGACCCATTGCTCGAGGGTTCCAACTGTGCCGAGCTGGCACCAAAACGTGACGTCGTCAGAACACTGCCGGTCACTGATTGGTCAGGGGGTGGTTCTTTGAGAAACGTTCACAACACCCCGATCCACCATTATTCAAGCTCGGAGCAGAAGCTGGACCTGTTTTTAAGATTTTAAAAACAATAATGACAACACCGTGGTCTAACGCTGACGTGCTGGTGTTTTTTGTGTTTGGTGACCGACAACAAAATTAGGGGCGAGCTAATTGCCGTGGAGGAGCACACGAGCAGCCGACATGAAGAAGTGCGCGAGGCCGGACCCTGACCCCCGGCCTCGCCTGCTCCCAAAGCCAGACCCCGAGCCACTGAGCCCCAGCAGATAGGTGGACTGAGACGGTTCTCGGACAGAAGGTGGAAACAATTTTTAAAAATATTTTATGTATGTATGTATA
>NC_056508.1:1652886-1656295 GCF_014905685.2 Nematolebias whitei | reverse complement strand
ATATATATGTATATATATGTATGTATATATATATATATGTATATATATGTATATATATGTATGTATATAGATATATATATGTATATATATATGTATATATATATTTACATATATATGTATATATATATATATATTTACATATATATAAGTCAGAGCACACAGACAACACCATCACTGCTGTCACGGACAGTCACCATGATGTTGTTGTTGTAAACTCTGACAGGCCCTCACCAGAAAAAGGGGGGTACAATCACACGTCACTGACGGTGACCCGTCACAAACTGAAACCTCAGAAACAGCAACAGCTGTGTTAACGGTTCAGACAAATCAAGGTGACACAAACAACAACGTTGCCGCTGTCACGGACAGCCACCAGGACCTTGTTGTTACAAACGATGAGAGCCCCTCAACACACAGAGAGCAGGTGATCTCATACATCAGTGACGGAGGCCCGTCAAACACCGAACTCTCAGGAGCGGCAGCAACTGCACCAACAGTTCGGACAAACCAGGATTACACAGGCAAAAGTAAACGTAAGAAGAAACATTGGCCAAAACCTACAAGGTTCCTGTGTAACCTGATTAGAAAGGGGGTCGCTAAAAAAGCTTACCTGTCGATCACACTTGAAGGGGTCCTCACACATGAAGCCCTACTGGATGGTGGAGCCGACATAACTATTATGTCAGCCAAACTGTTCGAGGAGCTCAGGACCGCCGCAAATGGTGTTCACAGGGAAATACCTCTCATAGAATGTGCTAGAGAAATGCAGGGCCTCGCAGAGACGAGGACAACCCTAACAGCTATAGCTATGGTTCACATGCAGATTGACGAGATGACACTATACCACCCGGTACATGTGTCTACGGTTGACTCATTCCCACTTTTGATCGGCCAGGATTTTATAAATCTCTTTGAGGCGATTATAGATTATGGTGAACAGACAATGTGGGCCAGAGTGAGCAAACCCCTGCCAATACTCATGCCTCCTGAGACAGTCACAGACTGCCCAACAGCATGTACCGCAGAAGGCACCGAGGACCTCTCAGCAGAGAACACAGTCCCAGTAAGTAATCCTTCAAAAGCATGTGAAACCGAAGAGACCCAACCGGTGGACCCAACTCTGACTGAACAAGAAAGCCTCCTCTGCGAGCTGAGACAGTCAGAGCCCACCGGATACTACCTACCGTTGGTAGTTAAAGGTGTAGAGATCCAAGGATCCCACACCGAAGATGCTGTACTGTCGCTGTGGGCAGATAAATCAGCTATTAACCAAGCTTTCTACGAAACATTGGTTAAGAAACATTTGGGTTCAGTTCTGATCAAGAAAGCGCTCCGCTTTCCATTGTATCCCAACAGTTCACGAGTGATGACTGCGGAAAGAATCATTAACCTGAAACTGATCTGGAACCAATGGGAACTGGTCCACCCATTCCTCGTGGTCCCAGACTTACCACATGCAACCTACATAGGCTCTGACATCTTGGTAAGATTAGGTGTCCGAGTGGACACCAGTCACAATGTGCTGTGGTCACTAAAACCAGCCAAAAAGGATCCTCCTGTGCTAGACACAGCAAACCTTACGGCTGGACAGACCATTCCAGAGGTCTGCCAGGTTGCTAGCAATCAAAACACCTCAGTACCACCTCAGGTAACAAACCTAATGGTACGAGTCCACATCATGGCGGGACAAGCTATTAGCCTTAAACAGGCGTACTTTCAACCATCTCCTACGTTTTTCAAACTAGGACTGTCCATGGAGGCTGCAAGCCAAGTGAGCCTCGACTCCAGAACCACATCTGTTGCTGTGTGCAACACAGGCACAGAGGAGGTCCTGATCCCGAGAAATACAAGGCTAGGATGGTTGATCTCCACAGATTTTCATGATTTTGAACTTGGCATTCCATTTCTGGGAGGACTCCCAGACAAACTGGTATCGAGTCTAGAGACTGGTCCAGTTTGGTTCACAAAACCAACACAGGCCATAGCTCTCTTCTCAACCAATGATGTCGACAAAGGACCTCAAACCTATAGTGTCCTACCTATAGACAGGTCTGAAGACACAGAAAGGGACTCACTGGGGCTCCCCAAACATATAGAACCCTTAGCAATCTCTTCACAGATTGAACAGGTGGTCGCCCAAGCCGACGCTCTGACGACTGATGAAGAAAGGGATAAACTCCGCCAAGTTCTCATGAAATATGAGAAGTCATTCTCGACTGACTCAATGGATTGTGGGTTGACCTCGCTCCACACAGTGAGCATCCCAACTCTGCCAAACTCACCGCCTACATTTGTCAGACAATACAAGATTCCCCTGGCAGCACATCAACCTGTCAAGGAAATCATTGATGACCTTTTAGATAAAGGCATAATCAGACATTGTAATAGCACCTACTCTGCGCCTTTATGACCAGTGTTGAAACCAAATGGTAAGTGGAGACTTACCATAGACTAAAGAAAGCTAAACAAACAAGTTCCTTTATCTAGGTGGCCAATGACCCAGATCCAATAGGAACTGCCCAAGGTCACCGATGGTAAGTATTTTTACACCCTCGACATCACCTCTGGTTTTTGGACCATTCCTGTGCGCGCCGAGGACCAACACAAATTAGCTTTCACTTTTGGTAGCCGACAATACACCTTCACCAGGTGTCCCTTGGGCTACGCTAACTCACCAGCTGAGTTCAACATCTTTTTGAACAAAGCATGTCCAGACGCCCACGAACGTGGGACACTGATCTATGTGGACGATGTCCTTTTGAGGCAGCCAACACTGGACTTACACTTGGCTGAGATCGACCACATTCTGAATCAACTGACTACTGCTGGTGCTAAAATCTCACTGTCAAAATGCCAGTGGTGCAGGACCAAGGTGGACTACGTTGGCCTACTAGTAGGTCCAGATGGAGTACAACCACAATTGACTTGCACCCAAGGCCTAGACAATCTCAAAGTTCCCCCCAATCTCAGAGAACTACAAAGTTTTCTGGGCATGTGTAACGACTCACGCCAATTCATAGAGAACTATGCAGACCTTGCAAAACCACTGACTGAACTCTTAAAGAAAGACGTCCCATTTGTCTGGACTGATAACCAACAGTAGGCAATGAACACTCTCAGGGACAGACTCAAGTCAGCCCCATGTCTAGTCTATCCAGACTACAACAAAGAGTTTCACCTGGAAGTGAGCTTCTCAGCTCACTGCATGAGTGCAGGTCTGTACCAGATGCACGACAAAGATAATGGCAGGCCCCGAATTAAAGTTTTCAGACTGTGAGAAAGCTCTACTGACCACTGTGTGGGCAGTTAAACACTTCTCCAGTTACATCGGTGGACAAAAAATCATTGTTGAAACACAACACCAGCCATCCTGATGCATGCTCAATAATCCAGGTAGAAAAATCCAAAA
>NC_056508.1:1651149-1652786 GCF_014905685.2 Nematolebias whitei | reverse complement strand
TAGAGGGCAATGTGGAATTTATTCAGCTAGGTGCTATACCAAAAACTCCACTTCAGCAAACCATTTTGAGTAGACTTGAATCTCCACTCAGAAGTTCAAACACACCGGAGAATAAAACTCAAAACAAGAATCTTACTAAAATCAACCCTGAAACTACAACTTTTGATCATAATGCACCTAAAACTGTACAAGCTCACTCACATGTGGCTGTTACTGCTGATAATGAAAACTTGAATGTTGTAATTCAAAGACAAAATGACATAGCAGAACTCATCATCAGCCAGCAAAACCTGTCTTTGTTACCTGCGAGAGATATTTCTGTGTTTGATGGCAACCCGTTGGAATATCAGTCTTTTGTCCATGCATTCGAACATTTAATTGAAGCCAAAACTAAAAATGATACAGACAGACTTTACTATCTTGAGCAGTTCACATCTGGTTTGCCAAGAGATTTGGTTCGCAGCTGTTTGCATATGGAAGGAAGTAAAGGCTACAGAGAAGCTAAACAATTGTTAAAGGAGCACTTTGGGAATGAAATGAAGGTGTCTGGAGCTTATTTAGAGAAAGCCTTGAACTGGACAGCGATTAAAGCTGAGGATGGGAAAATGCTGTATGCATATGCAATGTATTTGAGAGGATGTTGTAATGCAATGCAAGATTTACAGTTGTAGTGAATGTGGGGGACAGCTTTTCTGTCTCTTCACTACTAAATAATTATTCTTAAAGCTAGTTCAAGCACAAAGAATATTAATTATTTAATTACAACGGATTATTTCTTTTTCAAGTTAAATTTCTGCCATGTGATGAGATAACTGTGAGGATTGTTTAATCAGTGACATGAGACGCCATTTTATCTTTGACCCATCACAATAAATGCGGTCATTTATTTAACAGAATCAAAATTTAACATCAAACATGTACACATTGATTTACTGATCTGTTTCTGATTAATAAAACTTGGCACGCTTTACTAACAAGACAACAGAACATTTCTGAAGGCATCTAGATTACTGGCAAAATAGAAGTTTAAGGGAAAGAATAGATAAGTTCAAAAGGAAGATGGATGAAGGAAGATGGATGTTTTGTTGACCAGAATTAGCACGCTTCTTCCAACACCAGCTCAAACCCCCGGTACACTTATGCCCCTTTTCCACTGTCACAGAGCGGATCAGATCAGTTCGGGTTGGTTCAGATCGGTTCGGGTCTGTTGTGTTTCCATGTACATTTCTGGACCAGCTCTGTAGGCGGGGACTAGAATCCAACTGGTCTTACCACCTGGTGGCAGTAGTGCTCCCTTAAGCTACTTACTAGCCACGACTAAACGTATTAGAAGAAGAACACCCTGAAGGTTTTGTCACACGATGTTGTGGAAGAGATGTCATGCTCTAATGGAGTACCTCATGAGCTGTAACTTATAAACCTGATTCATAATCCTACCTTACTGCCTTCCCTGCTGCTTTAAACCCATGTGTTTTTAATTTTAGTATAGATTTTTACAATAAAGATGTATTAAAAATATCTTCACTTTTATTATTTGCAGATATGCACAAGGTTCATGTTAAAATTACAAAACATCACACTGTGCTGTAATCTTTGAAACTGCTTTTACAATAAGATACAGACTTGAAAACAATTAG
>NC_056508.1:1646652-1651049 GCF_014905685.2 Nematolebias whitei | reverse complement strand
AAGTCTGGTCCTCTGGACATTCAAAAAACAAAACTAACAAAAAACATTTAGTTTATTTATTATGAACTGTATTGTTTGTTTTGTGAATGTCCAGAGGACCAGACTTAACTTTTTAGATTTTTCTACCTGGATTATTGAGCAGCATCAGGATATTAATTAATAAATAGTCAGTTGGTTTGTGAACACCATGGGGTCCTAGAAGAGTTGAAGAGGAGGCTGTTGATGTCTGTGCCTCCCTGGTGAAGATGCTGCTCCCACAACCCTGAAGCAGGAGGGAGGATGGATGGATGGATGGATGGATGGATGGATGGATGGATGGATGGATGGATGGATGGATGAATGGATGGATGGATGGATGGATGGATGGATGGACGGGTGGCGAAGGAGGAGAGCATCAAACAGCAGGAGTGGTCAGTTCAGGTGAACTCCTGCCTGTTTGCTTCAGATCAGCTGTTCAAATCTCTGCAGGTTCAAATAAAAGGTGCACCAGGACTTTCAGCTGAATCTCTCAGGCCACAGTTGTACGGCCGATAACTGATAAATGATAACTGATAACTGTCCTTTCTGAATTTTTGACTGTTTTTGTGTCACTTCATCCTAGAACCAAAAAATTATAACATAATAACAGTTGAGCAGATACTAGTAATCTTTTCTTAGGATCCATTAAAGATCAAATGCAATTGGAAATTCTTCTCAACTTCCAGTATGAATTTAAACAAACACATTATGAACTTAACATTGTAAAATTTGTTTAGGAAATGTAATGTTCAAGGACACCACTTAAGAAAAAAAATTTTTAATAGGAAAAGTAAGAAGTGAAAAATGTACAAAAATAAAAGCTACTGCGTCCAACTAATGATTGTGTATCTGTGTGTCCCTTGTCTCACGGGCTTCATCCAGAAGAAGACACAAGTGTTGTTCCTGCTGTGTCCGCTTCAGTTCTTCATGTTCATTCAGTGATGAAATAAGACTTTTCTTTACTGGACTCTTTTCTCTTTCTCTTCACTAGAAACAAGAAACAGGTGGTTAATTCAAGCTACATACTGTTTTTGAATAAATGCATGAAACAAAGAAAGGTGCTGCTAACAGCTATAATAGATATATTAATAATAATAAACTGATCAAATAAGAAAATGAAAAATAAATTGATTTAAAAATAATGAAAATAATAATAATGGATATATGAATCAGAAAGTATTATACAGATGCAGATATTCTTTGTCATTCGCACCTCATGTGGTACATGTGGTGGATCAAAATTATGTTCACAGGGTCCCAGTTACATCCAACAATAAAATATAAAAGAAAAACAGTAATAAGATCTAAGATATGAACTAATAAAAACATCAACTAAAAATATAAGCTCTAATAGCATAAAAACATTAAACACAATACGCAGAACAGCAGCACGGACATGAGTCTGTGTGAACAGATGAGCACGAATGCACACAGCAACATGAAACAGATCAGCAGCAACATGAAACAGATCAGCAGCAACATGAAACAGATCAGCAGCAACATGAAACAGATCAGCAGCAACATGAAACAGATCAGCAGCAACATGAAACAGATCAGCAGCAACATGAAACTGATCAGCAGCTACATGATGTGATTCTTCACAGTGTTATATATTCATGAGGCTGCACAAACTCAAGTTCATGTTGCTGTTTGACGTATTGTTTTGATTGTTTACTGCTATTAGTGCTTAGTGTTTTATTAGTAGATGTTTTTAGTTGATATTTTTCTTAGTTCATATCTTAGATCTTATTACTGTTTTTATTTTACGTTTTGTTGTCTGTAACTGGGACCCTGTGTACATAATTTCATCCCAATTCAGTATTTATTCAACATTTTAGTTTTTTACTTTAAAAATAAAATAAATCAAGTCCTTATCGGCACAAATAAAGTGATGTGGAACATGTTGCATCTGTTCTTACTGAGCACAGAAGCTGCAGCGTTGTGCTGCTCTGTGAGGTGCAGCTGGGCTGTGATGGAGCTCTGTCAGGTGTAGACTCCTCTGATGGAGCAGGAGCCGGGAGGCTTGGAGGGTTTAATGTGGAGTTTAGAGATGAACCATCACGCGCTGAAAGACGTTCTGGATAAAATACAGTGAGAAACGGGACCGGAGGACAGTTAGCATTTATGCAAATTAGCTTAGCATCGTAGCACCGACGTTGTACTATTATGGCGTCAGCCTCTTTTGTTAATTAAAAATATGTTCAGAACCGATGGGATGAGTAATTTAAAATATGTTTAAAGTTAGAAAACACTCACCATCTTCTATAAATGGTTCAAGTAGAGCAGTAGTCGTGTCCAAACCACCCTCCAATCCTCCATCTAGCTCGCTTTGACTTTTTTCGTCGGCCACCAAGCACAACAACACCTGCACTTCTGCATTTGACCACGGCTTTGATATTATTGTTGTTGTATAGCTTCAAAATACTAAAAGATACGCTCCTCGTGTTATCGCTAATGGCAAGCGGTAGAGAAAAAAATGGTGGATCGGGTTGTTTGGAAAGACTCCACAGACTCCTCCCCCCGACCAATCAGTGACCGACAGTGTTTCTGACGTCACGGCGCGGCTCGCTCGGAACCCTTGAGAAGCCGGGCCAGAATTTAGCGAGACGAGCCGGTTTTTGGAACAGTGGAAATACCTCCAACGCGCTTCAACCCGGAAATATCCGACCCGCGCCGTGACAGTGGAAAAGGGGCATTAGTGCATGGCAACTCGTGACGTCTCTTTACCTTTGCAGAGGATGGATCAGCTCCGGTCTAGATGTCCCTATGCACGCTACCTTTACAGCGGCTCCGGTCAGGGTGGCTGGGCATCATCAGAAGTCGTGTGGTTTTTACTCCGTTCAACAGAACCAGCTTCCTTCGAAGTTGTAAGGCGTTACGCCCAGGTGAGTTCACAGCGAGGCGCTGTGACTCCGCTGGGATGAACGGACCCTCGTCTCACGGTCAAATCCATCAGCTATTGATTAAATCTTAAAGTTCCTTAGGAACTCTCAGGAAGACTCCATAGTCCCAAGAACGACTCAGGAAAATTGAGTAAGACTCCAGGAAGACTGAAGCAGACTGAGCCCGAAGTTCCACTCAGAAGTGGAAGACTCCGGTGAAAGACTCAAGAAGACATTAGGAAGACTGAATAGTTCCAGGAAGTGTTGACCTTTTAAAGAGTCCTCACTTCCTGTCACTTGGTACTTCCTGATTGGTTGAAACAACCAACAGGGGGGTGTTTCAGTGATGTCAGAGGGTTATTAGGAGTCAAAAAGACAGCAGGAATGTTTACGAACGTTTAGTACAGACAGAGAAATGTTATGGCGAAGTGAGACAAACGCAGATGCCAGTTGAAGTTATTTACTGTCTGCTAGGTTTAAAAACAAGACACTTCGTTCTAATAACTTGCTTTCTGACTTCTGACCGACAACCCTGACTTCTGACCCACATCACTACTCCTCATTCAGACATAAGATCAAAATGCACAATTACTTTGTAAATAGACATTTAACTTGATTTCTAATTTAAATGAGGTTTAAAAATCATTAATACTGTTTCACAGTTGATTTAAATGAGTGGTTCATTTCAACATTTAGAAATGGTTTGAACTAAACACACTTTGATTATCAAGATATTCTAAAATAGTAATGATAATGTAAAAAAAAGAAGAGTGTTCTTTCAATTGATTAATTCAGGATATAATTAAATAGTCTCTTGATGAGCTAATTTGTATTTCTGGATTCACATCAATGAAATAACAGTTCCTGTCCCATGAAGGACTTCAGAGACCGGTTGTTGTCAGAGGCCTATGCCCCTTTTCCACTGTCACAGTGCGGATCAGGTCAGTTCAGGTCGGCTCGGGTCTGTTGTGTTTCCATTTACACTTCTGGACCGGCTCTGTAGGCGGGGACTAGAATCCAACTGGTCTTACCACCTGGTGGCGGTAGTGCTCCCTTAAGCTACTTACTAGCCACCACTAAACATATTAGAAGAAGAACACCCTGAAGGTTTTGTCACAAGATGTTGTGGAAGAGATGTCATGCTCTGATGGAGTACCTCATGAGCTGTAACTTTTAAACCTGATTCATAATCCTACCTTACTGCCTTCCCTGCTGCTTTAAACCCATGTGTTTTTCATTTTAGTATAGATATTTACAATAAAGATGTATTAAAAACATCTTCACTTTTATTATTTACAGATATGCACAAGGTTCATGTTAAAATTACATAACATCACACTGTGCTGTAATGTTTGAAACTGCTTTTACAATAAGACTTGAAAACAATTAGATTAAATCTTGTCCTTAAATTTTAAAGATTTGTCTTTCATTAAATTTAAAAACATAAATTTATTACTTATTAATCTAAAAAGTTAAGTCTGGTCCTCTGGACATTCA
>NC_056508.1:1645359-1646552 GCF_014905685.2 Nematolebias whitei | reverse complement strand
TATTACTTATTAATCTAAAAAGTTAAGTCTGGTCCTCTGGACATTCAAAAACAAACAAACAAAAAACATGTATTGTTTTTTTATTATAAACTGTATTGTTTGTTTTGTGAATGTCCAGAGGACCAGACTTAACTTTTTAGATTTTTCTACCTGGATTATTGAGCAGCATCAGGATATTACTTCAGAGCTTTTGCCTCAACAACAGTCAAGGCTGTGGACCTCTTGGACCTCTGATACTCCTCAGCTGCCTTCAGAGTCCCACCGACCAACAAGGACCGATAGGACTCCTTCTTCTGCTTGACAGTCTCCCTAACCCCGGAGACCCAGTCCGCCGCTGTTGGACCTGCGAGCCGCTGAACCGAGGAAGCTAAACTACAGCTGTGGGATTTGGGAGCTTTTGCAACCGGGACCTAGTCTGTCACCATTGGGGCTGCGAACTGCTGGACCGAGTGAATCGTGGGACCTCGTGGGACCTGGAGGTTGTTGCCGCTAGTCCTCGGCTAGACCTGGCTAGGCCTCGGCTAACAACATAAGCCTGTGAACCCCGTGGCTGGATCCTGTGCTTCTGAAAGTTGAGACCAATACTCCAGAAGTATCGTGAGTAATGCCGAGCAAACACAGAGATAAGAGACAAGTGTCGGAAAATATTTCAGAAGATATGGAGGAAGTTAAAAAATCTTTGAACTTTTTGAGTGCTGAACTGACGAAATTATCAGCTAAATGTGAATTACTGACAGGACTGTTTTGAAGAAGTGAGACAATTGAAAGAACTGATGACTAATAAAGACAGAAAAATAGCTGAACTGGAACAGAAAGTAGACAACATGGAACAATACACAAGACTAGACAACTTGGTGATCACGGGACTGGAAGTTAGGAACCGGACATATGCAAGAGTTGTTGCTGGTACTAACATTACAGAAGACGCACCACAGGAAGAACTACAGACTCTGGAGGAGCAAGTAGTGAATTTTTTACAAAACAAAGACAATGACATCAAACATGAGGACATTTCAATCTGTCACACCCTGCCCAACAAATCAGATAAAGCCAAACCATCCATAGTCATCAAGTTCATTAGCAGGAAATCAAGAAACAATGTAATAATACAAGCAAAAAAACTGAAGGGAACAAATGTTTACATATATGAACATCTAACTAAAAAAAATGGAAATATTGCACGTGAAGCAAGG
>NC_056508.1:1643953-1645259 GCF_014905685.2 Nematolebias whitei | reverse complement strand
AAAAACACTTCTGCAACACTCAGTCTAAATTTGCAAAAAGACAACCTTAAGGCCTTGATTTCTAGCTTATTTTTTAGGTCTAAAATTTGTGTCATCTTTGCATTGCCAAAAAAAAAAAAGAAAAATGTCAGTTCTTAGCGGAACGATGGTCTCCTGTGTCCTCTCTCTGCTTTAGTAAACTGAAGAAGCTTTAAGAGACAGAAGCTTTTTTAATAAAAGGCCTTTTTTTTGTTAATCCACTTTAACTCATACGTGGAGAAGAACAGATCTTTGACAGCTTTAGATCAAAACAAACAAAATGAAAATGCAGCCTATAAATGTCATTAACCTGCTTGTGTCTCACAACAAGTGCATTTTGTTTGAATGTGATTTTGTTAGTTTGATATCTTCCTGTTTTCTTTCAGCTTTTTTGTGTTAGTGAAGGGAACGTATGGAATATTTCCATTTGTATAAATATTTTGCCACCAGTTAAAGTTGCCAACATTTAATTTTCTGTTACAGAATCTCATTGTGAACGCCAAAAAGTTAATCCACACCACAAGAAGCAAAACTCGTCTCATTGGCTTTAGTATTGGGTTTCAAAATAGTTGTGAATTTTTTCCACTTGATGAATAAATTCTAGCTGCTGATCTGTTCGAGAAACTTGACATTCAACCTTTAGTGGCTTGTGATGGGTGTTTGTTACAGAGTAGCTGTCAGGAGCAGGTTTTACAGGCTGACAGCTGGACGAGGAGGATGTCTAATGTGGCGACGTGCAGCACATGACAGCGTGTGCAGAGGAGCATTGATCCATTTTGGGTCCCGAGCTTGGAGCTTATGAACGGGTCAGATTTGAATGCTTCACAGTAAGAGATGTTTGATTTTAGTTGATTGTGTTTGGATATCAATAAAGCATTCCTTTAAAATTAAGAGGTTTGCATTAAGATGTGTTCTCCTTTTCAAATAAACATTGAAGTCTTATTTTTCATCATAAATTTAGGCTTTGGTGTGAAACTAAAGAGTTATCAATAAATCTATTCAATTTTTTTTTACTCAGTTTTTAAAAACAATTTAGTCTGAAATTAATACATTGATTTTAAATTAAGGCTATGTACTTCCAAAATATTTTTCCACAAAACCATATTCCTTCTGACTTGTATATTTAACAGGGCTATAAATTACCGGTAAATGGTACTTGGAATATCCTACGTGGATTTCCTAACTGGGCCTTCCTGAAAGCAGAGAAGAAACCCAAACAGGACTCCAGTCAGCCAACAGGTGAAAAGGAGGAACCCAGACCCAGACCAGTGGTCATTCCATATGTTGA
>NC_056508.1:1631909-1643853 GCF_014905685.2 Nematolebias whitei | reverse complement strand
TTTTTGTTGGAATTTTTCCAGATTGACAGAAGAAATCAACATAAACCCAAACATAAAAAATGTAGTGTTCCTTATTGGGGACAAAAGTGCACAAAAAAACAAAAAAAAGTTAAGTTCTGAGGCCATGTGATTTCTAAAAAGGATTGTGTGGTTAAAGTGGCACCAGTCTTCAAATAGTTTGACCTTTTTGAGTGGTTTTGTGTGTAAAATAAGATCGTACCTATTCTCAGTCTCCTTGAACAGCCAGTTTGGAGAAATAGTTGGATTCTGAAAGGACAGACGAGCCAGCTGCAGTCTGAACACAGCTGATCAACGTGAACTGTTGTCATTTTTTAACAGCCTCTTTAACATTTCACAGCAGCGATGCTGAGGTGGGCCACAATGTGCACAGCCAATACAATTTGCAAGCTGTGCACAGAAAAACAAACCATGTTTTATAGAAATTGGCAGTACAAAATGTGGCCACATGGCTTGCTGGTCACAGACACAAGTTTGGTGAAACTACAAATGAAAATCTGCTTTTTCATACAATTTTGATCCTCCACCAGTTGCTGCCCAGTGAGGTACTGGCTTTACCCACCAGCAGCTAGGGGTAACAATTTTGGAGCCATCCGTGGCATTTCCTGCAAAAAATGTTAAAATATTTTTGCTGAGATACAAATATATGTATTTTGTAGTTGTATGTACCGGTAGTAGGCAATATATTTTAAATAATTGAGTGTACACTAGCCTCAAGGAGCGGCATGGGTTTGCCTTCCTGTGAACCCACCACCTGTAGGAAGGGCCATAAAAGTCGGGTGCGTGATGCCATGGGCAGTGGCCGAAGGCAGGGTCCTTGGCGCTCTGACCCTGGCTTACTAAAGCTAGCTCTTGGGATATGGAATGTAACCTCTCTGGCAGGGAAGGAGCCTGAGCTTGTGCGTGAGGTTGAGAGGTACAGACTAGATATAGTTGGGCTCACCTCGACGCACAGCATGGGCTCTGGAACTGATCTCCTTGAGAGGGGCTGGACCTTATTCCACTCTGGAGTTGCCCATGGTGAGAAGCGTCGAGCTGGTGTGGGTCTACTTGTAGCCCCCCCGACTTGGTGCCTGTGAGTGGGAGTTTTCCCCAGTAGACAGCTCTCACTGGTGCGGTTCGCAGCCGAGTGTGAAGCGGCTGGGACGAGAATCAGCACCTCCAAATCTGAGGCCATGTCCTCAACCGGAAAAGGGTGGATTGCTCTTTCCAGATTGAGGGTGACGTTGTCTGAAGTGGAGGAGTTCAAGTATCTTGGAGTTTTGTTCACTAGTGAGGGAAGAACAGAGCGTGACATTGACAGACGGACTGGTGCAGCATCTGCAGTATTGCAGACTCTGTACCAGTCCGTTGTGGTGAACAGAGAGCTGAGCAGTAAGGCAAAACTCTCTGTTTATCGGTTGGTCTACTTTCCTACCCTCACCTATGGTCATGAGCTCTGGGTAATGACCAAAAGAATGAGATCGCGGATACAGGCGGTTGAAATGAGTTTCCTCTGCAGGGTAGCTGGACTCTCCCTTAGAGATAGTGAGAAGTTTGGTTATCCAGGAGAGATTTGGAGAAGAACCGCTGCTCCTTCACATCGAGAGGAGCCAGTTGAGGTGGTTCGGGCATCTGCTAAGGATGCCCCTTGGACGCCTCCCTAGGGTGGTGCTTCGGGCATGTCCGACTGGGAGGAGATGCCGAGGAAGACCCAGGACAAGCTGGAGAGACTATGTCTCTCGGTTGGCCTGGGAACGCTTTGGAATACTCCCAGAAGAGCTGGAAGAGGTGGCTGTGGAAAGAGATGTCTGGGCCTCCCTGCTCAAGCTGCTGCCCCCGTGACCGACTTCAGAACAAGCGGAAGATAATGGATGGATGGACAGTACAATACCACTATGAAATTCTGAAGATTGAAGTTGTTTTAAGACTTCCTCTCTTTGGTTTTAGCTGTGTTTGGATTAGTTATTAGCTCATCAGTCCTCTTATTTCTCCAAACTGAGATTGTTTAAGAAGCTATCCACACCAGGTAACATGAATTATTTTTAACTTTCACACAAAAACACATTTCAAAATAACATTTAAAGGTTCGTTTGACCTCACACAGTGGCTTTGTGTAATAGAAATATCTGAAGTATTAACAGTACTAAATACATTTGCAAAGTTGGAGCTTTGACAACTTTTCCCTCTCACATGTGTGACCCTTCAGACACTTTCATGCAAGCTCTTTCAGTCAAACTACGAAAAGGAGGGCTTGTATTTCCTCTTGTACAAGCTAAATTGTGAAACATTTCAAGTGAGTCGGGCTGAAAGGAGCGGTGACATGGCTAACAGAAGCCAAACCTGGGATCAGAAACACGAGTGTGTTTAAGTGTTCTCCGTCTTTGAAAAGCCTTAGTTTGAGCTTGTCTCATAAATATGACTCCAGTTTGTCAAACGAAACACATCCTGCCTTTTTTAACCCCACAGACCCTGATTACTACCACGTGGCAGCATCAATGACAATAAATGTCATTTATTGTTACGGTATACATATTGATAAAAATTATGTAAAAACATTATGCAAAGCAGTGAAAAATAGTTTATAATACAAAATGGTTGCAAGTTTTTACAACTTTTTGGGTGTTTTGTCGGTGAATAGGACACACTGGCTGTATTTGCAAGGTTTCTGTGGTACAGTTGAGATGAGACATGCTTATAGGAGTAGATGAGATGCTCAGAGTCCAACTAACCTCTGAAGCTCTGTCTACAAACAAAGCTGTGAAGCCAACTTGTTTAAAGTGTAAGAAAACAGTGAAGATAATGTAACACTGGCACAAGCTGACAGTGTGAATGCCTCATTTAGGTAGAAGACAGAAGCTAAAGAACAAAGTTTAGCCAGAATGTTGCTTAGGCCTGCAAACTCCACCAGAGGCATCACAAATATTGTTGGTTCAATTCAATTTGAAACAAAATGGGACTATTGAGTGATTTCCTGTTCAACAAGATGTCCGAGGTGAAGCGTTTTATCTGGACTAAGAAAAGGATGCGAGTATTATCAGGTGGTTTAAACATTAAGTTTAGAAGCAGAACAAAGGCTGTGAGATCAGCAGTGACAGGTCTGCCAGATTTGAGTTTTCAACCTCCGCTTTTGCTGCGTTTGCAGGTCTTAGGACTAAAGAGAGGTGGGGAGGCCTGGGAGAACTCTGCCATAAGGTGAGAACAGTACAGTCAAAGGTCGTGATAAGGATGGCGGAGAGGAGGTGGTGGTGTGTTCAGAAAGGTGGGTTCTCCTGAGTGGGGGTGGTGTCACTGGGGGAGCCAACAGCCTCTTCATTCCCTCTGGGGCCGACAACCTTATACTGAAGAAGGGGAGAGGATTGTAAGTGGGGGTATACAGATTCATCAGTTTCTGATTCCTGTGATTACATTAAATCCTGTCACCCCCCCCCCTCCCAAAAAACAAACAAAAAAAAAAACCACACAAGACCACAGACCGACCACCAGTACTCACCTTCAGGTTCCCCACTTTATCCTCAAAGGACTTGAATGTTGGAGAGTTTCTGTACAACAAAAACAAAACTAGTTTAATTAAAGGCTTTCACTTTGATTATAATCACCCAAAATAAAGCTCAGCACTAAACTAAGATTACACTGAGTTGAAAAAGCATTAATACCCTCTCGGTATTTTTTTTATTTTGTTGCCTTCCAACCTGGAATTTAGTTGGAAAACACAGAATAAACTTAAATGTGAAAAACAAAATTTGTTTAAATTAACATTTCTGAAGAATAAACTGAAAACAATGTGTGCATATGTATTCAGCCCTGAAGTTGAATCAGTGGTTTCATTTCAATAAACTCAAAGGCAGCCAGACCGAGGCCTTATTTACACAGACACGTGGGGGGAAACGTATGTTTCGTATCTTAATTAGAGGAAAAGACCCTCGTTGACATGGATAAATTTTGTGTTTACATGCATCCGGAAGAATCTCAGCCCGCCTCTCTGAATCCGCTGTAGTTACCATGCCGGGTCATTAGATGGCGCTGTGAATTTTCTACCTTCACCTAATGAGCATGCTGCTGCCTCGGCACACTCCTTTCCTCTGGGCTAAAAGCTCAGCTAACAACATCCTAACAACAAGTTATAGCTGGATTGTGGATAAGTCAACAGATTGGACATCAAGCGGGACCGCTTCATCTAACAGCTCCACACCGGTCGCTGAGTGGACCAGAACAGAGTCTACGATGATGTCGGACTTTACTCCGTGATAATCAGTAGCTGTACAGCAGGTAAATCAAATGTTCTTAATAATGTTTGTTTGTGTTTACTTCGATCACACAACAACCAGCTGAGTTTTTATTTTTATTTTTCCTGCGAGGAGAAGCTGTCCTTCCACCAGAGGCGGACCGGTTCCGAACGAGGCTCATCCCAGGTGTGCTGCAGGAGGACGTCAAAGAGAGATGTCATGGTGGATGAACTATGTATTTAAAATTCCCCTCAGTTCTGGTGTCGTGTAAATGATCAGCAGAACTGCAGAGAGAAAGCTGCGGATCCTCTCAAAATATGTACCGTGTAAACGGCCCCTGAGTTGTATAGCTCTGTCATAGATCAAATGGATCAGTACCGTAATTGCCGGTGTACAAGCCACTATTTTCTTCACACTTTGTACCCCACGGTTTATATGCAGGAGCGGCTAATTTATCAAATTTTATTTTTCACAATTTCCCTAAGTTATATTTTATTTTGACAGACTTCCTGCCACTGACTAACTTCTTTTGACAGAGCTGGGCGCTCATGGCTGCCCAGCGCCCATCCCTCTTGGGGGCGGGCTTGTGTGACACAGAGTGAATGCCCTCAGGTGACCACATGTACAAAGTCTCTTGCTCAGGGTTTCAAATTCTCTACCATAACTCCTCCCACTCTGTCATCATGTGACCAGAAGTCTAACCTGAATGACCAATGAGGTACTCTTGAGGACCATCCCCCACGATAGACGTGCATTAATTTCTTCAGATCATTACCGTATTTTATGCTTCATGCACAGACCGGTTCATTAGTTCAGCAATAATGGAAAACGCATGGAGAACTTCTTATGATGCTGCTTTCATGTCAAAAATGATCGGCTGTTGAGGAGGAAACAGAGCTGCCGCCCGTAAGGTTTGCATCAACATGTCAATGGTCGGGCACTGGAGACACAAAAGCAGTCAAGGCTGGTACGTGTTTTAATAAAAGTTTTTAAATTATTTCTGTGCGACATCTTCCTGTGTATGGTAAATATGCGTTTAAATACTGGGATCTCATTTTAAACTCACTCATTTTAAACGCACTCCGAACACAGAGCGGAGAATAACAGGAGGGATCTTCCCCCGCTCCACTTTCCGTCATGAGCTCAGCAAGCGGTGGAGAATTCGTCAATTTATTTTTAAAGCAGTCGGTCCGTCAAGACGAATAAGATATTTAAATAAAAGTTAAAAAAAACTTTCTGTCTATGGTAAATGTGTGTTTAAATACCAAAATCTAATTTAAGCTCCACACAGAATGGAGGAGCACTACAGGAGGGGGAGGGCTGTTCCCCTTCCTCCTCCTCCTCCTCCTCATATTATTATTATTTTCTCATTGACCCTTTATTTATCCAGGTAGTCTCATTGAGCCACTAGAACTCATTTTCAAGAGAGACCTGCTTAGGGAGCAGATGGACCTGCTTAGGGAGCAGATGGACCTGCTTAGGGAGCAGATGGGGGTTAAGGGCCTTGTTCATGGGCCCAGAGTGGGGCGAATGAGGGTGGGGGCAGGTGTGGGTGGATCTTTGGGATGAACCAGTCTTTGCCGTAATGTATTTTGGGGTTTAAAAGCCACTGGGACGTTATGTTTATTTTCTAAACATAACATAACAATGGTTGTAACCATGAGTCAGACAGTGAAGCTTCATGAAGACTCGTGATGATCGTGCAGTCCGAGCGTGTGTTGAAATCAAGCTATATTCTGTGAAACGCCATCTGGTGGCTGATTCTTGTACTACAACAAGAAAACTGCACACTGACGGAGCCGGCTGGGGGCAAAGATCCTTATGATGAAAGGTGGATGCCTGCGGCTAAATAAGTGGAGCTTCTTATTTATATACAAAATTATGATTGAACTTATATTTAGTATGTGCAGCTTAGAGACTGGTGTGTTCTGTAGTTCGAGAATTACAGTAGTTCTCAAACTGGCAAGCTGGTCCCTTCGGGGTCCGCAAAAAATAAATAATAAAATAAATTGAAAAAATAAAATAAAAATATTAATAATAATAACAATAATAATAATTATTATTATTATCTGTTGTTGTAACTCATTATCCTCATTTCATTAAGAGATGTTATAGATGCTGATGCTGTAGGCAGGAAGGATCTCTTGTAAAGGTCCATCCCACAGTGGATCCTAAGAAACTGGCTGCAGATGCCGTCCGATCCGTCCACCCAGACTCAGCTGGACTCTCGGTTCCCCCGGGCTGTAGGACCGCCTGAATGCCAGGCAGAACTCCTCCCAGAACAATGGCCACTCCTCCCATCAGTCTGCCGAGCTCCTCGTCACTGCGGACAGCCAACTGTAGGTGCTGAGGGACGATCCTGTCCTTCCGCTGTCATGAGCCGTGTTTCCTGCTAGTTCCAGGATCTCAGTGGTCAGGCACTCGAGCACAGCTGGCAGGTAGATGAGAATGTGTCCACAGAACATCCTTTCAACTCATTTGAGATTTGGGGCTGTAGTTGAGATATTATTTGAGCTTTTGAGATGTTAATCAGCTGATTTTCACTGACGTTTCACTAGCTATGTTTACATGCGCAGAATTCTTTGACCGGATTGAAATGTTTCAGATTAAATAATTCAAATGTATTGTTTACATGGGCACAATCTGTTCATGACGAGCGTTTACCTGCAGCGGACTTTGTTCTGAACAGCAGTACTGACATGCGCAGAGTGGTCAACTCTCCTTAAAAAAAACACCGAAGAAGAAGTTCTACTTCCGGGTGAACGTAAACAAACCTGAGCACCCAAAATGGACCCGCGACAGGTTTTAATGATGGTGGAGACGTTATTGCACTCCCTGACTGAGCTACAGGTGATACAGATCATTTTGAGCTCTTTCAAAGTTTCTAATAGAAATGTTGTGCTGCTCACCGACCAGTTTTACTTCCCTGACATGCTAATATTATTAGCGTTAGCCAGGCGGAAATGGCAAAGTCGCACATGCGCAGTCAGGTCAGTTTTTCACCATCAGATAAAAATGAACAGATCAAGCGTATACATGCACACCCATCGGGTTTCGGATCGGCGTAAACCACCCGTTTCGTTCTGATCACAAATTATAACGGATCGCGCCGAATACACAAAAAATAACCCGAACGGAGCGTTTACATGACACACTTTTATTCTGACCGGCCATTTGATCCGGTTACTTATGTCCATGTAAACATACCCACTTACGTATATAAATTCACTGACATTGAATCAGCCCGTCATGTTATTTTCCACTTTCATATTGAGTATGAATCCAAATCCAGATCTCCATGGTGTAATCATTTTGATTTACATTGATAATTTTTATGTTATTTTATTCTCAAGTAATTCCACTGTGTTAATAATAAAGTTTGTCAATGAGAATATTTAATTGAGGTCTAGGATGTGTTATTTTAGTGTTCCCTTTAATTTTGTGAGGAGTGTATATATTACAAGCGCGTTAAAATCATAGCTGCAAACTCAGAAGGGATGAAAAAGGTGACAAACCTAGCCCCCCGCCGCCCAAGTGTTTGTGAATTTTTTTACATGCAAGTTCAGCATTCTGGTACACTTCAACAAGAACATTAGGGGGAATGACAACATGCTTTAGGTAAAACAGACATGCACTAACATTCTAATTTAATTAGGACATGCAGAGCAAAGATGGTGTCAACCAAAAATAAATAAATAAATAAATAAATAAACAACAAGCAACAAACGCAGCAAGCCAACCAAAGAAACCAAATATAGCGGAGCATTTTGCTAAGAGCAAAATATTATTTTCTTAAATGTTCTGGCCTGGACAAGACTTTCAAGGGCCATTTCTACTGCTTGGCCATGCATCTCCTTCATCACTGGCGTCAGAAGCATTTGTAATGTGCGGCTGTGGCTCAGTGGTTAGAGCAGTCGTCCTCTAATGCAAGAGTTGAGGGTTCGAATCCACCAGCAGTCACATGCTGAAGTGTCCCTGGACAAGACACTGAACCCCTCATTGCCTCTGATGTGTGTCTCATCAGAGTCAGAGTGAGAGAGTCAGAGTCAGAGTTTCTTTATTGTCATTCGCACCTCATGTGGTACATGTGGTGGAGCGAAATTATGTACACGGGGTCCCAGTTACATCCAACAATAAAATGTAAAAGAAAAACAGTAATAACATCTAAGATATGAACTAAGAAAAACATCAACTAAATATACACTAAGCACTCATAACATAAAACATTGAACATCAGCACAAACATGAACATGAGTCTGTGAGCAGATGTGCACGCATGAACACATCAACATTGAAACAGATCAGCAGCAACATGAAACAGATCAGCAGCAACATGATATGGTTTTTCACAGTGATTATTCTAGTTAGAGATTCATGAGTCTAACAGCCTCAGGGTAGAAGCTGTTCCTCAGTCTAGTGGTTCTACACTTAATGCTCCTTAACCTCCTTCCTGAGGGGAGTGGGGCAAAAAGTGTGTGTGCTGGGTGAGTGGGGTCCTTCATGATGCAGGTGGCCCTCTTCCTGCATCTGGAGGTGTAGATGTCTGTGATGGTGGGGAGGCTGACTCCAACAGATTTCTGTGCAGCCTTCACCACTCTCTGCAAAGCTTTTCTTTCTGCAGCTGTGCAGCCTCCATGCCACACGTTGATGCTGGAGCACAGGATGCTCTCCACTGCACACCTGTAGAAGGAGGTGAGGACTGAGCTTCCAGACCAGCTCGCCTCAGCCGTCTGAGGAAGTAGAGTCTCTGATGAGCTTTCTTCATCAGGCTGGTGGTGTTGTTGCTCCAGCTGAGGTTGTCATTCATGTGTACACCCAAGTACTTGTAGCTGGAGACCACTTCCACCGCAGATCCTCTTATGTTCAGGGGGGTGTAGATGTTTTTGTTCCTTCTGAAGTCCACAATCATCTCCTTTGTCTTCTTCACATTGATGTGAAGGTTATTCTCTCTGCACCAGCTCTCCAGGTGTTCCACCTCCTGCCTGTAGCTGGACTCATCATTGTTTGTGATGCATCCCACCACCGCTGTATCATCTGCAAACTTTACAATGTGACAGCCTGGATGGGTAGCTGCACAATCATATGTGAGCAGAGTAAACAGAAGGGGGCTCAACACACATCCCTGAGGAGAGCCAGTGCTGAGGGTTATGGTGGAGGAGGAGAGGTTGTGGATCCTCACCAACTGTGGTCTGTTTGTTAAAAAGTCTAGTACCCAGTTGCAGATGGAGGGGCTTAGTCCTAGTGTGGATAGTTTGTCCATCAGGGTTTGGGGGATCATGGTGTTGAAGGCGGATGTGAAGTCCACAAAGAGCATACGTAAGAGTTTTTCTGCTCCAGGTGGTTGAGTGCAGTGTGGACCACAGAGGAGATTGCATCCTCTGTTGATCGGTTCTCACGGTATGCGTACTGATGAGGGTCCTCGTTGATGTTGATGGTTGTTTTGATGTGAGTCATGACCAGTTTTTCGAAGCATTTAGCGACTATCGGGGTGAGGGCCACTGGCCGATAGTCATTCAGACCAGTCACTGTAGAGCTTTTTGGGACTGGGATGATGGTGGCAGTCTTCAGGCAGGTGGGAACTGTCTCCAGGGTAAGTGAGGTGTTAAAGATGTCTGCCAGCACCTCACAGAGCTGATCAGCACATTCCTTCAACACTTTTCCGGGGATGTTGTCTGGGCCAGTTGCTTTGTGCGGATTAATCCTCCTGAAGGTACTCCTTACTTCTGCTGAGGTCACGCTGAGATGCTCTTCATCCGGTGGCGAGGTGAGTCTGGTGCTGGGTGGTATGTTCGGGTCTTCAAAGCGTGCATAGAACTTGTTGAGGGCATCAGGCAGAGATGGGTCTTTGGGGCATTGTTCACTCCTTCCTTTATAATCTGTTATGCACTTAATGCCCCTCCACATGCTCCGAGGGTCTTGTGAGATGAATTGACCCTCGATCCTCTTTGCATATGTGGCCTTGGCCCTCTTAATACCAGCAACCAGCTCTTTTCTTGTCCTACTCAGCTCCTCTGAGTTTCCAGACCTGAAGGCAGTGTTCCTGGCTTCCAGCAGGGTACGCACCTCTGCATTCAGCCAAGGTTTTCTGTTTGGGTAGCTTTTAACATTTCTGATAGTGGAGACGGTGTCAGTACATGTACTAATGTAACCCAGTACTGAGGATGTGTATTGGTTAAGATCAAGCGAACCTCCATTTTCAGCAGCTTCTCTGAAAACCTGCCACTCTGTTCGGTCAAAACAATCTCTCAGTATGGGGCCACTGTCCTGGCTCCAACATTTAACTTTCTTTTGTACCGGTCTGGAGCGTCTCAGCGGGGGCATGTAAGCAGGAGCCAGGAAGATTGAGATGTGGTCTGACAGTCCTAGGTGGGGGCGAGGTTCGGCTTTGTATGCATCTTTTACGTTCGTGTAAACACGGTCCAGCGTGCGGTCTCCACGTGTCGGAATCGTCACATGCTGATTAAAGCTTGGGAGACAGTCCTTTAGATTCACGTGGTTAAAGTCTCCGGCTACAACGTAAAGAGCCTCGGGGTGTTTGTTCTGCAGCGAGCTGATGATATCATGAAGCTCCTGCAGTGATTCATTAGCATTAGCGTCCGCAGGAATGTAAACAACTGTGATAAAAGTCACTGTGAACTCGCGGGGTAGATAATTTGGCCGACATTTCACTGTTATTTGCTCCAAAGCCTTCGAGCATGAGCTATTTACAACAGTACAGTTCGTGGACCAACTTTTACTCACGTAAATGCATACTCCGCCCCCCCGTGATTTCCCCGTTAGCTCGCTGCAGCGGTCCGCTCGAAAAAAAAGTCTGTCATCCAGCTGGAAGACTGGATCAGTGCATGAATGTGATAAAGCTCTGATTAGTCTCTTTAGAATGATTTGTTCAATTATCTTTGTAGAGATCTAGTATAGAGCTGTATGAACGGGTCAATGAGGCACAGATTGTTGTAAAGAGCTTTGAGTGTCTTGAAATAAGATAGAAAGGTGCTGTATAAGTACAGTCCCTTTAATGTGTGTGTGTGTGTGTTGGGGGAAGGGGGGAGGGGGTTGGGAGAAATTTTTGAATAAAATAGATGCCATTTCCTGCATTCTGGTGTATTTTTACGGTTTGTTAAACATCTACGTTTACCTACATAAGTAAATAGTTGCTTCAATAATTATTTTAGCATATTTAATAATAACTTTTATCTAACAAAATTTAGTCAGGTCCTCTGGATGGTTAAAAAAAAATTGTTGAAATTATTGAGCATGCATCAGGATATTTTAGAGACACCTCATTCAGCTAGTCCATGTCTTCATCATCATCATCATCATAACCTTTATTTAACCAGGTTCGTCCCATTGAGATCAAAAGAGCTCTTTTACGAGAGAGACCTGGCCAAGACCGACAGACAGAGAGAGAGAGGGGGAACCACAGTTACAACACATACAGAGGCAACATCCTCTTTTTAAACTCATTACTATGGCTAAGATAATGACATTAATGTGACAATTTATCACAATGATTTTAGGGGTGCACTTGACTTATTTTGGATTTTTTATTTAATTTAATTTGTAACACAACATGCCATTGTGCTAATCAATAGTGACACTTAACTGCATGTTTAATTATGAGAATATTAACTTTACCCAATGAACAGGTGCAATTTTGATAATCACCAACAGTGAATTTAGGGGGGGGGGGGGGGGGGTTTTTTTTTTTTTTTTTTTTTTGTGAT
>NC_056508.1:1623299-1631809 GCF_014905685.2 Nematolebias whitei | reverse complement strand
GGCAGATTTTGTAAAAAGATGAATGGAGGGGGAGGGTAGGGTGAGGGGGGGGGGGGGGGGGGGGGGGGGGGGGGGGGCATTTTACTGTTTTCTGATTTAGTGATAGGCCTACTCATAATAAAAATGACATGGCATCATGCAGCCTTCACAACACAAAATTACACTGTGTCAAGCAATAGTCATAAAAAAAACAAAACCTTTAGTCATTTTTGTCAGCCTGCATGTAATTATTAAAACAAAAATATTTTACATGTTCCTTCCTTGATACTACAATTTCTACATTTCATAACTTTTATTCTCCTTTCTTTTACAATCCTCTTGGAATAACATTAATCTCTTCTCCCATTGTTTTCCTGTCCACTGTTTCTTACCCATCACTGATTTTACTCTCCAGAAAACTTGTGTTACTTGGGTTCTTTCTCCTTCAAGGTATTCTCTATAACAAGATGTGGCAAGATGGCACCAGCATGTGCCACGATATCTGTGCGGGAGTGGTGGCGCAGAGGTTAGAGAAGGTGGGCCTGTGATTGGAAGATCGCCGATTCAAGCCCCGGTACAGACAATATCAAAAATGTGGGTAGGGTAGGTGAAGCACCCACACCTGCCCCCACCCTCATGTGCCCCACTCTGAGCCCCTGAGCAAGGCCCTTAACCCGCACCTTCTGCTCCCTAAACAGGTCTCTCTTGAAAATGGGTTCTCGTGGCTCAGTGAGACTACCTGGATAAATGGAGGCTGAATGAAAAAATAAAGCATGTGCCAGGATATCTGGACTGTTAAGTGTATGACCGACAGGTACTTATTGATCTAAATCAATGATTTGAATCATTCCTAAACAAAAACTTTAAGGATCAAACATTCAGACTCCCTCCTTATCTAATCTCCATGTCAGCTGACCTGTGGCACTTTCCTGTCCGTGGGCGAAACAGGCGAGGCAGAAGACGAGGAACACGTGGAGGCGTTGTGGTCAGAGCCAAGGCTTACCGGAAATCAATTTCTGGGATATTACCCCTAGGAGCGCATGGATTGTGGTGGACCCAGTCTGTGACACCCGTGCGCCTAGATGCCGATTTGTGCCATCTGCCTTTATGGGCTCTGCTGCTCAGGTGCATAGAAATACGCTGTGCTGTGGATTTTAGATGCCTCCGGCCACTGCGCCGCAGCTCACCACCTGTCTGTGAGGGTACCACTCTAGATCTGGGCCTACTAAATGCTAGATGGCTAGCAAACAAAACATTTCTTTTAAACAATTTCTTCATGTCTCAAACTGGATTTTATGATGCTTACAGAGACCTGGTTTCAAGCCGGTGAGTCTACTCCTTTCTCAGAACTTCTACCTCCCAAATGTCTCTATCTAAACTCGCCTCGGATGACGGGCAGAGGCGGGGTTAGCAACAATATACAAATCTAGATACACCTGCCGACATGTACCAGCACTCTTTCTCCAGTTTTGAGCTACAGACTTTTCTGATTAATTCTGACAGCCCAGTTCTGTGCGATCTGGTGTATTGGCCTCCTAAGTTTCACAAATATATAATTCAAGATTTTAACGATTTGTGACAAGTCTATTGCTGAGACATGATCATTTTCTGATTGTTGGGGCCTTCAATATTCATGCCTGCTGTAAATCCAGACCACTGGCCAATGACCTTTTAAACTTGACTGACTCTTTTAACGTGACTCAGTTGGTGTCAGGCACGACACATGATAAAGGACACACCCTGGACTTGGTGCTGTCCTTTGGTGTTGATGTAAATATGAACGAGATCTGTGAAACACATTTTTCTGACCACTTCGCTTACTGTTCTCTGTCACACTGTCTTAGACTGTGCTCAGCCCCTGCGCTCCAGCATGTCGAGGACCTATGACAAATTCCCAGACAGCCTCTTTATTCTCTGGCATTTTCAGCAAAACGTACAATCCGATTCACAAAATCTTACTCTAGATCAGTCCTTCTCAAATAGTGGGGCGCGCCCCCCTGTGGGGGCCCGGGGCAATGCCGGAGGGGGGGGGGGGGGGCGCGCATGTAACCCTTGAAACATGCTTTTTTTGCCACAGGGAGTAGTTTTATTTTATTTTTTTCACCATTCTCATTTTGTCTGATGCGTTCTTAATAATAAAGTTATGAACAAATATGGCTGCCTTGTTGTTTTGGGAGCCATGCATGAGCCGTGTCTCTCTCCTCTGCTGCTGACGCGATGAATAAACTCGACCGTCACCTCCTCGTCCTCCGCTGCTGTTTTTATGTCCATGCGCTTCGGACGTCACTCACAGCGCGCATGCAACAAAGAGTAAACTGAAGCGAGAGCGACACCTGCTCCTCTTTCCCCTTTTGCGTTGACTAAATGTTTTAGTTTTATCAATGAGTTTGTCAAAGCACAATTTACAGAAGTAATGTTTAATAAATGTTAGGACTTGATTCTTTGCTAACAAAATTAATTCACCTCCTCAGTTCAGTTGCTGTTTTTTGATGCTCTGGACGTTTGTCACTCACAGCAGGTGACAAAGAGTAACTCAAAGCAAGAGGGTTACCTGCTCCTCTTTCATGCTGACAATTTTTTTAGTTTTATCGATGAGTGTGCTCATTGATCCTGACTTCCTCATTTTGATTAAAAAAAATCTGCATAAATTGTTTTATTCATTTTTGTTTTGTAGGTCAAAGTGTTTAATAAAACACTCCTGAGTTAAAATGTTGCTGATCAATTTGAATTTATTATTATTTATTGATTATATTTTATTTTATTTTTCAGTTTCAAATGGTCAAAAATGTTTACAGTTTAAAAATTATTTTTTTAGGCAAATTGATGCACTTTAAGTTGTTTCTGTTACAAACTTAAAAAACATGCTAATAAATTTATTCTTCCTTGTAAGTTGATCTATATTCTTTTTTCCCCTTTAATGTTAATAAGGACACAATATTAGGCAGAGGTGTACTTACAACAATTTTATAGACAAATTATTTACAGTCTTCGTGGAGGTTGGGGGGGGGGGGGCGCAAAATATTTTCTTCTTCCTGGGGGGGCTTAAGAGAAAATAATTGAGAAGCACTGCTCTAGATAAACAAATGTCTAAGTTTAATGAGACTTGTGTGGAGGCTTTGACCTCAGTAGCCACACTTAGCCTGAAACAATCAAAGCCAATGACACAACCCTGGTTAAACAAACGCACACGCGAACTCAGACATGAGTTTAGGCAGGGATTTCACAGAGTACTCGAGTAATCTACACATCGATTCCTAGGACATCTCGCGAGTTTTTAAATTTCACGTCAAGTATTCGCAGTTACGTCATTACGTCGCAGTTACGTCATTACGTCGCAGTTACGTCATTGCATCACGTGTCACATGATCCGCACTGGGCGGTGTAGAAGCTACAAAATGGATTCCTCCAAGCAGACGGACGGAGCAGAGCAGGCCCAGTCTTGGCAAACAGGTAGAAATGCATCAATAGTGTGGAAATATTTCACTAAAGATGAATCTTCTGGTTCAACTACCGTAAAGAAACAGAGAATTAATCAACTTCCTGACTGTTTGGAACTTGTTGCAAACCGGTGTTACACCATATTCTGTGACCACCGTATATTGTGACCGTAGGGGGCAGGTCACAGAATATGGTGTAACACCGGGTCCAATTGACTGAATCAGAACCAGCTTCCTTCTGACCTTGTTTCACAAAAAGAAAAAAATATTAATCTCTAAACCTATAAAAAAACAACTTTAAACACAATCTCTAAAACTACACCTAATGTGCAGGTGTAGGGTGGTCGTCTGCCCCATTGTTTTTAGTTTCATTTTTTACGTGCCGCAAGTTTCTTTCACTTTTGCAGTTTAATAATAATAACTAATAGTTTAGTTTTTCCTGTGACTTATTTGCAGTATGATAAATGGTAGGAGCATAATATACGCTCCTGATGTTTTGTTGGTCTTTTTTTTTTGTGTGTGTGTAAATAATAAATGACGTTTTTTTGCGGTTTTATTTATTTATTTTTTGCATCTTGAGATCCTATGACGTCATCCACTACTTCTACTCGACTTTTATTATGTTAATGTCAACTTTAAAAATCATGTAGTTGTTCAACCCCTAGTTTAGGCGTGTCGAGCGCCAGTGGAGTAAAGATCATCTTCAGGTTTCTATGCAAATACTTTAGAGACGGACTTGATATATTCTGTGAAACGCCATCTGCTGGCTGATTCTTGTACTACAAAAAGAAAGCTGCACACTGCCGGAGCAGGGCACAGATCCTTATGATGAATAATGGATGTCCACAACTAAATTGCACCGCTCCAGGTGGCTGCATGTTGGAGCAGCTCTCTTACTTTCATTCTGAGATTTTGCTTTTGGAAACTTTAATTCCTCTTTTTCTGGATGTAAATCACATTTTTTGGATGATTGTTTCTTCTGGTATCAGATGCTGTGCAGCTGGAAGGATTTTTACTGAAAATTGTTAGTTTTGGACATTTGTTATGATGCATAACCATGGCAACAAGGCAGTTTTCTACAACCAACAGCAGCTGATTAACATATCAAAAGCTCAAATAATATCTCATCTACAGCCCCAAATCTCAAATGAGTTGAAAAGGATGTTCTGTAGATGCATTCTCATCTACCTACCAGCTGTGCTCGAGTGCCTGACCACTGAGATCCTGGAACTAGCAGGAAACACGGCTCATGACAGCTGAAGGACAGGATCGTCCCTCAGCACCTACAGCTGGCTGTCTGCAGAGACGAGGAGCTCGGCAGACTGCTGGGAGGAGTGGCCATCGCTCTGGGAGGAGTTCTGCCTGGCATTCAGGTGGTCCTACAACCCGGGGGAACAGAGAGGCCAGACGAGTCTGGGTGGACGGATCGGACGGCATCTGCAGCCAGTTTCTTAGGATCCACTGTGGGATGGACCTTTACGAGAGATCCTTCCTGCCTACAGCATCAGCATCTATAACATCTCTTAATGAAACGAGGATAACGAGTTACAACAACAAATAATTTCCCTCTGGGATTAATAAAGTATATTTGAATTTTGAATTGAATTGAATTGAAATAACCGGCATGTCTTATTTATGTACAAAATTATGATTTATCTAATATTTAATAAGTGTGGCTTAGAGACAGGTGCGTTCTAAAGCCCAACAATTACGGTAGTTTCTGCAGAACCTGACAAATTTTGTTTTCGATTACTCGACTAATCAACATAATAATCAATACGGATGGGGCCGATCCGATCCAGTATCGGGCTCTGATACCAGCATAATTTACGTATCGGATTTTCCGATCCAACCTGCCGATATTTCCGATCCATGATGCACGTTGGGTTCAAACTATGGAATGGATTTCCTGAACGGAGGCGTGTCTCATGAGCCCAGAGTAATAAGACACGCCTCACATTTAGGAAATCCAGTTCATAGTTTGCAGCAGCTACAACATGAGGACTGAGTTAGCAGCACTGTGGCTAACAGCTAACCAACTTTTCATCTAAACATGTCGCTGTGTGGAAGTATTTTACACTAATCTAAAAAAGTTAAATCTGGTCCTCTGGACATTCAAAAAAACCCAAAAACAAAGCAAATCAACAAAAAATGTAGAAACGTTTCGTTTCTCATCCGAGAGACTTCCTCAGTCTGAGGTGCTGTATTCAGCTCAGCCTCTTAAATAGCACCGTCTCAGAGTGGATCAACCAGTTTTGCTGCTGACAACCAAAACCAGCTGATCACATGCTCAAGAAGGACCATCAGCCTAACAATGGATCATTAGCACCTGATGGCTGTTTACTGTTCACAGAGGGCTGAGTGATACTAGCAATCACAGCATTGTAAGAGGGGGACAGTTGAACCTGGAGGCTCCACCCCTGTTTAATGATGGACGATTTCTTTTCACAAAGATGGCCTCCTTTACTCCTCTCTCAAACCATCGTTCCTCTCTGTCCAGGATGTGAACATCTTCATTCCTGAAAGAGTGACCGCTGGCCTGGAGATGAGTGTAGACCGCAGAGTCCTGGCCTGATGATGTTGATCTTCTGTGCTGGTCCATCCTTTTGGCCAGTGGCTGTTTAGTTTCCCCGATGTAAGACTGATCACAGCCCTCCTGACACTGAACAGCATACACAACATTGCTCTGTTTGTGCCGGGGGACTGGATCTTTGGGATGAACCAGTCTTTGCCGTAATGTATTTTGGGGTTTAAAAGCCACTGGGACGTTATGTTTAGAAAATAAACGTCTCAGTTTCTCTGATACTCCCTCAACATATGGAATGACCACTGGTCTGGGTTCCTCCTTTTCACCTGTTGGCTGACTGGAGTCCTGTTTGGGTTTCTTCTCTGCTTTCAGGAAGGCCCAGTTAGGATATCCACATTGCTCTAGAGCCTGTTTTGTGTAGGATTTCTCCTTCTGCCTGGCTCCTGAGCTAGTGGGGATGCTGTCTGCTCTTTGGTACAGAGTCCTGATGACTCCTAACTTGTGCTCCAAAGGGTGATGGGAGTCAAACTGCAAATACTGGTCTGTGTGGGTGGGTTTGCAGTACACCTCAGTTTGCAAATGTCCTCTATCAGAGACTGAGACCTCACAGTCCAAGAAAGCCAACCTGCCATTTTTTACATCTTCTCGTGTGAACTTGATGTATTTATCCACAGAGTTGATGTGGTCAGTAAAATGTTGGACTTCCTGAGATTTAATTTTAACCCAGGTGTCGTCAACATACCTGAACCAATGACTTGGTGGTGTCCCTGAAAAGGACGTCAAGGCTCTCTTTTCTACCTCCTCCATGTACAGGTTGGCAACAATAGGAGAAACTGGAGACCCCATAGCACACCCATGTTTCTGCCTATAATATTGCTCCCCATATGTGAAGTAGGTTGACTGCAGGCACAGTTTCAAGAGTTGACACAGTTGTTCTGTAGAAAGTGTGGTCCTGCTGCTCAGAGTGGTGTCTGATTTTAATTTTAAACTGACCACCTCTACTGCATCATCAACAGGAATGCATGTAAAGAGTGATGTGACATCAAAAGAGACCATTGTTTCATCAGTCTTCATGATGACATCCCTCACCTTATCCACAAAGTCCATGGTGTTCTGTATGTGGTGTTCTGAGCTGCCAACTAAAGGGATGAGTACAGACGCCAGATATTTAGAAACATTGTAAGTGACAGAGTTAATCATACTAACAATTGGTCTTAAAGGTACACCTTGTTTGTGGATTTTAGGTAAACTATACAGACTATACAGACCATACAGATTATTGAGCATGCATCAGGATATTTTGAATCACTTTGGCCAGGATTGCCTCAAACTAGTAAGAGAGTTTGAGAAAACAGCAAGGAAGAGGGCAGACTACAGGAACCATTTGTGATTCAACCTCAGATGTCGACAAAGTGGCATCATTCCCAAGAGTCTGGAACTAAAATCATCGGTCAGCGGGCACCGGGCAAGCAAGATCCTTCAGAAGGCACAGACCCAGCCGCTGAATGAACGGGTGAGACAGACCAATTTTACTATTGAGGCCTTAAAGGCCAAAGAAGAGTACATTAAACAGAAACTAACTATGTGTCTAGATCAGACCACACTTCAGCAAGTGTTGGACTGTACAGATCAGGCACGCTTAGCACAGCATGTCAAGTCCAAGACTCGACAACAAAATAAGTTTAACTTACTAATAACTCATCAACACCATCATTATTCCAATAACAACACATTCAGTGTAGGACAACACTCCAGTAGTCAATTACATGTCAGGGAGACAGAAAAGTGGGTGAAGAATTTATCTGACAGACAGCTCACCCAGCCAGAGACAGAGATTCTTGCCAGGGGACTGAACTTTGCGGTTGCACCAAGTAGAATTCCTCTGGTGGAGATGATCACAGCTACTGAGTCAGCCATCCGCAACAACAAAATTAAAGAGGCTGAAGCAGAACAGCTCAGAATCAAAGTTTCATCCTGCCTCAGCAATGCCAAACCACCACCTTCCAACATCAGGAGAGAGGAGAGGGACGCACTCACCACTCTTAGCAAGGACAAAAACATCATCATTCTACCAGCAGACAAAGGAAGGTGCACAGTGATTTTGAACCAGAAAGACTATCATGAGAAAGTTATGACACTCGTTAGTGACTTAACCACTTATGAACCTCTGAAAAGAGATCCAGGAAGTGGTTACAAGAAGAAGTTAATAGATTGCCTGAAAAATTTGGAGCAGGACAAGGCTATTGACCGTATTCTGTACCACAGACTGTACCCAGGGGAGGCCACACCTAGTCTGTATGGTTTACCTAAAATCCACAAACAAGGTGTACCTTTAAGACCTATTGTTAGCATGATTAACTCTGTCACTTACAATGTTTCCAAATATCTGGCGTCTGTACTCATCCCTTTAGTTGGCAGCTCAGAACACCACATACAGAACACCATGGACTTTGTGGATAAGGTGAGGGATGTCATCATGGAGACTGATGAAACAATGGTCTCTTTTGATGTCACATCACTCTTTACGTGCATTCCTGTTGATGATGCAGTAGAGGTGGTCAGTTTAA
>NC_056508.1:1617689-1622899 GCF_014905685.2 Nematolebias whitei | reverse complement strand
ACAGAACAACTGTGTCAACTCTTGAAACTGTGCCTGCAGTCAACCTACTTCACATATGGGGAGCAATATTATAGGCAGAAACATGGGTGTGCTATGGAGTCTCCAGTTTCTCCTATTGTTGCCAACCTGTACATGGAGGAGGTAGAAAAGAGAGCCTTGACGTCCTTTTCAGGGACACCACCAAGTCATTGGTTCAGGTATGTTGACGACACCTGGGTTAAAATTAAATCTCAGGAAGTCCAACATTTTACTGACCACATCAACTCTGTGGATAAATACATCAAGTTCACACGAGAAGATGTAAAAAATGGCAAGTTGGCTTTCTTGGACTGTGACGTCTCAGTCTCTGATAGAGGACATTTGCAAACTGAGGTGTACCGCAAACCCACCCACACAGACCAGTATTTGCAGTTTGACTCCCATCACCCTTTGGAGCACAAGTTAGGAGTCATCAGGACTCTGTATCACAGAGCAGACAGCATCCCCACTAACTCGGGAGCCAGGCAGAAGGAGAAATCCTACACAAAACAGGCTCTAGAGCAATGTGGATATCCTAACTGGGCCTTCCTGAAAGCAGAGAAGAAACCCAAACAGGACTCCAGTCAGCCATCGGGTGAAAAGGAGGAACCCAGACCCAGACCAGTGGTCATTCCATATGTTGAGGGGGTATCAGAGAAACTGAGACGTTTATTTTCTAAACATAACGTCCCAGTGGCTTTTAAACCCCAAAATACATTACGGCAAAGACTGGTTCATCCCAAAGATCCAGTCCCCCGGCACAAACAGAGTAATGTTGTGTATGCTGTTCAGTGTCAGGAGGGCTGTGATCAGTCTTACATCGGGGAAACTAAACAGCCACTGGCCAAAAGGATGGCCCAGCACAGAAGATCAACATCATCAGACCAAGACTCTGAGGTCTACACTCATCTCCAGGCCAGCGGTCACTCTTTCAAGGATGAAGATGTTCACATCCTGGACAGAGAGGAACGATGGTTTGAGAGAGGAGTAAAGGAGGCCATCTTTGTGAAAAGAAATCGTCCATCATTAAACAGGGGTGGAGCCTCCGGGTTCAACTGTCCCCCTCTTACAATGCTGTGATTGCTAGTATCACTCAGCCCTCTGTGAACAGTAAACAGCCATCAGTGTGCTAATGATCCATTGTTAGGCTGATGGTCCTTCTTGAGCATGTGATCAGCTTGTTTTGGTTGTCAGCAGCATACTGGTTGATCCACTCTGAGAAGGTGCCATTTAAGAGACTGAGCTGAATACAGCTCCTCAGATTGAGGAAGTCTCTTGGATGAGAGACGAAACGTTTCTATATATTTTTTTGCTTTGCTTTGTTTTTTGTTTTTTTAATGTCCAGAGGACCAGATTGAACTTTTTTAGATTTTTCTACCTGGATTATTGAGCATGCATCAGGGTATAAATGCTCTTTACTGCCATGAATGGACAAACACCCCCCTCAGCTCTGAATCTTCTGCCCCTTTTATTCAGACGCGCATCCCCGATCATTAATAACTAATTAAAAATGTTGGGTTTTTTTCGGGTTCGGACCTGTAATTACTGTTAATTCATCGGGTTGGGTGGGGTTTGTTAATTATGACTGCGGGCTGGGGTCGGATCAAATTTTTTGGGCTAGAATGCAACTCTAATTCAATTCAATTCAATTCAGTTTATTTATATAGCACCAAATCACAACTAAGTTGTCTCAGGGACTTTACAGAAACATTCACATAAAAGCCAGTTAGTAAAGTTCTCTATCTAAGGAATCCAGCAGACAAGTTGAATTTTGGCTTCGTTGCAGTCTCCCATCCTGAGCAAGCACAGTGGCAACATTGGAAAGAAAAACTCCCTTTAACAGGAAGAAACCTCCAGCAGAACCAGGCTCAGGACAAGCGGCCATCTGCTTTGACCGGCTGGTTGAAAGGACAGGAAGGAGAGACAGACGAACACAGAATGGTAGGTCCAGATATAGGTCCAGATATAGGTCCAGGTCCAGATGTAGGTCCAGGTGTACCTGAAAGACCAAAAAACACATGTTAAGGATAAAAAAAAAATTACAAATACAAAACAGGTTGAGCAGAGTAAGTAAAGACAGTAGCAGAGTGAAAATTGTGGTCAGTTTGTCCTCCAGCAGTCTAAGCCTATAGCAGCATAACTAAGGGACAGCTCAGGAAACCCAAGCCGACCCTAACTCCAGTTAAGACTCTGGCAGCAGCATTTTGGATCAACTGAAGACGTTCAGACAGGTTCAGGTTATGTAAAATCAGCACAAGGTCAAGAATACAATGAAGTGCTCAGGACGAGAAGAAACGTCTACTCATCTAAAAAAACAACAGCAAATATCAAAGCATGCAACAAAAATACAAAAACAAAGCACCAAAAGTGAAAAAGAAATGAATAAATCTACAGCAGCATGGTCCTATTAGCAGAGTGGTTCTGTGACTGTGAGGTTATCAACATGCATGGTTAGCATGGTTAACATGGTCCCGTTGGCACTATGGTACTGTAAGCGGTGTGGTTCCGTTAGTGGCGTGGTCTTTTTAGCAGCGTTAGCAGGTCTTGTTAGCAGGTCCCGTCAGCAGCTTGAAGGTAATAACCGCAGAGCTGCCCTCCCAGACTGCCTCCAGAACTGGGTCTGGCAAACTGAGAGCATCCACGGTTTCTCCGCGGAACTGAACGGGTCTGTAGAGCTCAGTCTGTGCAGGCAGATGAAGGATCATGGAGAGAGCCACCATGACAGGTCTGAGACTGAGCACGAGGCTGGAGGGGGGCAGGGAACTGAACCACAATGGCAGGACGGCATGATGGCAAGGCAGCGACACAGAAATTCACAAGTGTGTCACGGTCATACCCGTAACATGGGTATGACTCATATGGGTATGGGTACATGTGTGCAGCGTAGGCACAAAGAAAGGTTAAAACAAAAACAACAGGAACAAAAAAAAAGAGTCAATCGAAGTGTAGCTCCTGTCAGTGCTACATTCTGCAGCGCACGTGATGTCAGAGGCACAGAGACACTGTTATAAACTGATGTTGAGACTATGAAAGAACCAATTTTCTAATCAGATCATAAATCTGGACGCCTCGACTGAGCTGTGCGACAACTTCTTACATTTCTTTGTGGAAAAAATTGCGACCACCAGGGCTCTCATTTCCCCTCCAACTCATGACCCATCCATCCCACCTCAATCTGTAGCTCCTTTTGACCATTTTGAACCCATCACTCTATCTTCTCTATAGTAGGTCATGTGCAGCTTGAAACCTTCTGGCTCTCCCTTTGATGTGGTCCCCCCTCGACTACTAAAGGAGGTTTTTCCTACTCTAGGTCCGTCCATTCTTGATATAGTAAACAGTAGTTTATCTACTGGCGTGGTGCCAAAATCCTTTAAACATGCTGCTGTTCAGCCTCTCCTGAAAAAACCAAACCTTGACCCCTCAGTCGTTTCCAACTACCGGCCTGTCTTCAAACTCCCATTTGTTTCAAAACTACTGGAGAAAATAGTCGAGTCCCAGTTGAAGTGTTCCTTGAGGATCACGCCATCTTAGAGCTTTTCCAATCTGGCTTTAAACCTCTCCACAGCACTGAAACTGCCCTGCTGAAGGTCTTTAACGACATCTTCAGATTCACAGATACTGGTGACTCTGTGTTGCTTGTCCTGTTGGACCTCACAGCCGCCTTTGACACTATCGACCATGATATCCTCATTGCTAGGTTAGAGCAGTGGGTGGGCGTCACAGGATCTGCCCTCAATTGGTTCAGATCTTACCTCGTTGGCAGATCCTTCTGTGTCTCCATCAAGGATTTTAGTTCCGCAGAGGCAGAGCTTAAATGGGGGGTTCCGCAGGGGTCCATCCTGGGTCCCCTCCTGGGTCCCCTCCTATTCTCTTTATACCTGCTGCCGCTTGGTGCTATTTTCCGGAAACACAACATGCCCTTCCACTTCTATGCCGATGACTGTCAAATTTACTTCCCCCTAAGACACAATGGTACATGCTCTATTCAACCGCTGCTCAACTGCCTGACTGACGGCAGGGACTGGATGGCTTTAAATTTCTTAAGTTTCAATGAAAAGAAGTCTGAAGTCATGTTGTTCCCTCCCAACGACACGATCACAAACCACTGCATCGACCTTTCCGCTCTAACCCTGTCAGAAAAACAAAGAGTCACTAATCTGGGAGTGATAATGGACCCTTCCCTGAAGCTTAACAATCATGTAAACATGATTGTTAAATCATGTTTCTTCCAACTGAGGCGGCTGTCTAAACTGAAGCCCATATTGTCCAAAAATAACCTGGAGACAGTAATACATGCATTCATTACATCTAGGCTTGATTACTGCAATTCACTCCTGTTTGGTATCAGTCAGACCTCCATTGCACGACTACAACTGGTCCAGAATGCAGCAGCCCGATTTTTTAACCAGTACAGGCAAAAGAGAGCACATTACACCAGTTTTGGCCTCACTGCACTGGTTACCGGTTCACTTTCGAATCCAGTTCAAAATACTCATGTATGTCTACAAATCACTGAACAGTGTCGCCGCCCCCCGTCTCTCTGATTTGCTACAACCGTATGTCCCACCACACTCCCTGAGGTCAGCGGACCAGTTGCTCCTCACAGTTCCAGGAACTCGTCTTAAGCGCAGAGGTGACAGGGCCTTCTCTGTAGCAGGACCAAGACTCTGGAACGAGTTACCTCTGCTTGTCAGACAGGCCCCCTCCCTCTCGGTTTTCAAGTCCCGTTTAAAAACTCACTACTATTCAGTAGCTTTCAACACCAGATGATCTGTGTTTTGATCCTGTATGCTCCACACTGGTTTGTCGTCATTATCTGCATCGTTTTTATGTCTATATTCTGATTTACCTCATTTTGTATTTTGCTTTGTGTGTTACCTGTTGTTCTGTCTGTACAGCACTTTGGTTGGCCTTGTAGCTGTTTTAAGTGCTTTATAAATAAAGTGGTATGATATGGTATGGTATAAATATTTCATTTGTTTTTATTTTAATAGGCATTCTGAGTGCACTGTGCCCTGCGATGGTTTGAACCCCTCTTATTATAAATATGTTATTATTTTATAGTCTTAGTTTACACAGTGTGTTAGATTTGTTACAGCTGTACACTCCACCCAGGTGGGCTTCATGAAAAAGTGGCTAAATCAATGTGTGTGTGTGTGTGTGTGTGTGTGTGTGTGTGTGTGTGTGTGTGT
>NC_056508.1:1617475-1617679 GCF_014905685.2 Nematolebias whitei | reverse complement strand
GTGTGTGTGTGTGTGTGTGTGTGTGTGTGTGTGTGTGTGTGTGTGTGAGTGAGTGAGTGAGTGTGAGAGAGAGCGAGAGAGAGACAGAGAGAGAGACAGAGACAGACAGAGAGACAGAGAGAGAAAGACAGACAGAGAGAGACAGAGACAGAGAGAGAGAGACAGAGAGAAAGAAAGACAGAGAGAGAAAGAAAGACAGAGAGA
>NC_056508.1:1604794-1617465 GCF_014905685.2 Nematolebias whitei | reverse complement strand
AGAGACAGAGAGAAAGAAAGACAGAGAGAGAAAGAAAGACAGAGAGAGAGAGACAGAGAGAGACAGAGACAGAGAGAGAAAGACAGAGAGAGAGAGAGACAGAGAGAGACAGACAGAGAGAGAGAGAGACAGAGAAAGAGACAGACAGAGACAGAGAGACCAATATCTGCATTGACATTTTAATATGCCCAAGCTTACCAATATGTTTGTGTTTCTCTGTAAACATATTTTGCACCATTAAAGAAGTAAACGTCCACATGTTAATCACATGATACCACCACGTTAAGGAAAGCTACCAATAGGAGGTAACAAAAAAGTACTAAAAACATGAGCTCATAAAACATGCAGCTTAAGAACCATGAAGAAAACAAAACTGGACTTCTAAATGATAAAATCATGAAGCAAATGACAATTCATCATAACCCAGCAACACTATAGCAGTGACATTTTATACATTTGAAAATAAATGTGTAAATTACAATAATGTCACATTTTGTTTACTCTATAATTTAATATTTACTTATATAAATAAAGGCATCATCTAAAATAACCAATGAAGAAACAGCACAGTGTACAATGAGTGTATTAGTGTTACATTACCTCATGGCAGGCATACTTATAGAGTGACGAATGGAATAGTTGCTACTTTGTAAGCATTAAAGAGACGAGAAAAAAGTGCAAGCGTTAAAGGGAAAGAAAAAAGACACAATATAATACACTCATTACTAATAATAATAAATAAAAGAGTTAACAAATAGGAGAATGGAATTTAGACATGTTGTCCCAACATAGACCAGCAGTGGGTATACAGGTGCTGGTTATAAAATTAGAATATCATGAAAACAATGGTTTATTTCAGTAATTCCATTCAAAAAGTGAAACTTGTATATTATTTTCATTCATTACACACAGACTGATAAATTTATTAATGTTGATTATAACTGACAACTAATGAAAACCCCAAATTCAGTATCTCAGAAAATTATAATATTAAGACCAATTAAAAAAAGGACTTTTCGAAATGTTGGCCAACTGAAAGCATGAACATGAAAAGTATGAGCAAGTTCAGCATCAATACTTAGTTGTTGCTCCTTTTGTCTGGATTGTTTTTTCATTTTTCATTTAGCCTTTATTTATCCAGGTAGTCTCACTGAGCCACGAGAACTCATTTTCAAGAGAGACCTGTTTAGGGAGCAGATGGGGGGTTAAGGGCCTTGCTCATGGGCCCAGAGTGGGGCGAATGAGGATGGGGGCAAGTGTGGGTGCTTCACCTACCCCACCCACAATTTTGATGTTGTCGGGGCCGGGGCGTGAACCGGCGATCTTCGGATCACAAGCCCACCTCTCTAACCTCTGCGCCACCACTCCCCAAATTACGATTACTGCATCAATGCAGGGTGGCCAGGATTCTATTGGTCTGTGGCACTGCCCAGGTGTTCTGAGAGCCCAGGATGCTCTGATAGTGGCCTTCAGCTCTTCTGAAAAGGCCTTTTTCACAATGACGTCAAACCACTTCTGTTCTAACTGGATACAGCACATCAATAGTTCCGGGTTGATTTTCCCACAGAAGGCCTGTCTGGAAACTTCATGGAATTTCATTCATTCAACCTTTATTTATAGAAGTTAAATTACAAGACATAGCGCAAGGTAAGGTTAATAAAACCAGTATGTACGTGTTTGTTAGCCGTGGTAACGTTATCCATCAATGCAGCAACTTTAACCACAGTAGCTAAAATATACAACACGGGCTGTCAGTGCTGTAATGTTTAAAGGTTTACTTTCTATATTAACATTAATAAAAACAGTATTTATGTGTTAGTTAGCTGTGGTGACGTTATCCATCATTATCAATTTACCATTCTGTAACTGTGTAAGGAAACAGCCTCCGATTGTAAAGTAAGCTAGCTAGCAGCTAACAGGTAGCTAAACTCTACACTGCTGCTGCCTGTCAGTGCTGTAACATTAAAATATTTAACTTTATCTATTAATGTAAAATATCTGACATCTTTCAACACTGTTGTTTAGAATAGCATTTTAAATAATGAATTAAAAACTATATGTCAAACCATTTCCATGTTCTGATGATTAATAATTTCTCTTTTTACTTTCTTCTTGTGTCCATCTCCACTCAGCAGCAGTCCAGTCCTTTTTGTCTTTAGGCCAGGTGAGACGTTTCTGACACCATCAACAGTGGCTTGACACAAGGAATGCAACAGCTGAAACCCTTGTCTTGCATACATCTGTGTGTGGTGGTTCTTGAAGCACCGACTCCAGCTGCAGTCCACTCTGTGAATCTCCCCCACATTTTGGAACGGGTTTTGTTTCACAATCCTCTCCAGGGTGCGGTTATCCCTATTGCTTGTACACTTTTTTCTACCACATCATTTACTTCCCTTCGCCTCTCTGTTAATGTGCTTGGACACAGAGCTCTGTGAACAGCCAGCCTCTTTAGCAATGAACTTCTGTGTCCTGCCCTCCTTGTGCAGGTGTCAATGGTCATCTTTTGGACAACTGTCAAGTCAGCAGTCTTCCCCATGATTGTGTAGCTACAGAACTAGACTGAGACCATTTAAAGGCCTTTACGGGTGTTTTGAGTTAATTAGCTGATTAGAGTGTGACACCAGGTGTCTTCAATATTGAACATTTTCACAATATTCTAATTTTCTGAAAAAAATAATTTGGGGTTTTCATTAGTTGTGAGTTATAATCACCAACATTAAAATAAATAAACATTTGAAATATATCAGTCTGTGTGTAATGAATGAATATTCAAGGATTCAAGATTCTTTATTGTCATTCGCATCATATGTGGTACATGTGGTGGAACGCAAATGTGTACACAGGGTCCCAGTTTCATCCAACAAAAGTATAAAATGTACAAGAAAAACAGTAATAAGATCTAAGATATGAACTAAGAAAAATGTTAAACTAAAAATACACTAAGCACTAATAGTACAAAAACAATACACCGAACAGCAGCAGCACGAACATGAGTCTGTGTGAGCAGATGAGTACGAATGAACACAGCAACATGAAATAAATCAGCAGAATGATGTGATTTTTTTTTTCCACAGTGATTTATTCTGGTTAGAGACTCATGAGTCTAACAGCCTCAGGGTAGAAGCTGTTCCTCAGTCTAGTGCTTCTACACTTAATGCTCCTCAACCTCCTGCCTGAGGCGAGCGGGGGAAAAATGTGTGTGTATGTGTACAGGTAAACGAGGGCACAGATTGTGTTATCCATTGAGTATCCAGTCAGCTATAAAGGCTCTATGCAAGTACAGTACATTTATCATTTCCAGATGCCACAGTGGCCAAATAATAAAAGCACTGGGTGTGTGGGGGCACAAACACTGAGTTACAGCAGTGTTTTACAGGAAGTAAACCAGATCAAGGCTGGACTGTTGTGTTGAGTAACATAAATGACAGAACCCCATGATATCTGTGTCTTCCATCCAGACGGAGGTATTGGACTCTTTTAGAACATCCTGTTATCCTGCATCATGTCTCTTTGACCGGTCTCAGACAAACTCCGGGTTTACTGTCCCATACCTAGTTTGCCTGTAACACCACAGTAGAGACAGCTGCAGTGGTAGTGTTGCTGTAACAAGGAAGCATGGACTGATGAAAAAATGAAACACCACATTGCAATTTGCAATCATGGCAATTCATGTCATGTGACCTTCCAACATATACAGTTTTGATTAATTTCCACCACTCTGTCTGAATGTTTTACATTTTTTTCAGTAATATATATATATATATATATATATCTATATATATATATATATATAGATATATATATATATATCGTTCCGGCGAGCTGATGGGCGACAGCTCCCTCGGCTTCTCTGCAGTCTTTTATCATCAAACTGACCCGTTTTTCCAATCGAACCAAAGTTGGTCCTCCTTCCAACCGAATTTGGTGTTCAGTGACTCAGAGAGCTGGACGGGACCGTCCAAAAAAATATTTTGGTCCAGGACCAGCAGCTCCCACTTCACCGGTCACTCTGAGCGCACCCTGCCGGCCAGGTGACCCCTCGAGCTGGGGAGTTGTTGCACGAAGGTCCGGTGTTTTTTCTCTCTCTCTCTCTGGACCCCAACAAACTTCTCATCTGGACCTTTGTGGTTCTACCTGGTCCCGACAAGAATTGCTGGGTGATATTTAGCTGGTTTTCTGCTGGACTGGCCCTCGTGGTGTCTTCATTGGTGTGGGGGAAGTGTAAGTGTGTCCCCCGAACTGGACCAGAACCGAACCGAGGTGGTTGTGGGGGACTTCCGTCTTTAACAGAGCCGGTCTCAGCTCCAGTGAAGAACTGTCCACCTCCGTGGAATCGCTGTATTTGCCTGGAGGAGACACACTGATGCTTTGAAGCACCACCGGAACCGGACCGGAGCAAAACCGGGCCAGGGACGACCTCAGCCTCTTCGCCTCTCGTGCTGTGGAGCGCCGGACCCGGACTGGAGCAGAACCAGACCGGACCAGCGACAACTTCAGCCTCAGCCTCTCCGGTCAGTCTCGTCGTTTTTCACCAGGGGTGCCTCTCGTGCTGTCGGGTACGGAGGTGACGTGCAGAAAAGCGGAGGAGCAGGACTGCGTGGTGCTCGAGATCAATCAATCAACCTTTATTTCTACAGGTAAATCCCATTGAGCCTCAAGGACTCATTTACAAGAGAGACCTGATTTCAACAAAGAAAGATGACAACAATGGACAACAGCAACAACAATAAACAGTTATAAAAAAAAAGCATACTACAGTTTTTTTTTTTTTTTTTTTTTTAACAAATAGGATGGCTAAAAGGAAAAGGTAACAAAACAAAAAACAGCTAGATTCCAAGACAAATGTAGAAAACTAACAACAGGAACATGTCTGCATTGGACCCTGCCAGGTGTCCAACAGATTCTTAAAGACAAGAGATAAGTTCGGAGTTGCTTCGGAGTTGATGCAGGCCTCCATCCAAATTCACCTGGATAATAATTATTTTTATTCTGGATCACGCTGTTGTCCCCTTTTGACCTGAAACAAGCTAGGACCATGCCTTTCACTTCAGGAGGATTTCTGGCAGCTCGCTCTGCTATTTGCTGCGAATTATGTTTCTCTTTCGGCCTGTTGATATTGGACCCTGCTTCTGTTTCTCATGGGAGCATCCATCTATCTTCACAGGGGGGCCGGAGCCCCCCTCAGCCCAACTCAAACTGCAGTTGGGCCACCTCGTCGGATTTATTTGCCCATTTGATTTGTGACGCTTTATGGTCTGAGACTTTTCTGCACCATTCATATTATTGTCATTATTTTCAGTTCTCAGATTATCTGGAGTCACTGAATCTTGTTAATACACTTGAATCTGACCATCACTGCAACTTTCACTGTTTTTGGGTTCTGAACGATCGCGTCTTCATTAATGTTTCTCATGGTTCAATTATGGGGGCTAATTGTCACACTGTTAACTCCTGTATTTACACATTAATTACAAAAAACTCAAGAAAATGTCTTATAATAATGTTGTTACTGCTCTCAGGGATTCAGCCCAACCCTGGACCCCCCACTAATTATAAGACATTAAATGACTTTAAAAACATGTCAGGACTTCATTTTCTGCATGTAAACGTACGTAGCCTTCTGAGAAAACTTGATGCCTTGAAAATTCTGGTCAGTTCATCTGGGGCAGATGTACAAACCGGATTCCAAAAAAGTTGGGACACTAAACAAATTGTGAATAAAAACTGAATGCAATGATGTGGATACGGCAAATGGCAATATTTTATTCGTAATATAACATAGATGACAGATCAAAAGTTTAATCTGAGTAAATGTAACATTTTAAAATGAAAAACATGTTGATTCAAAATTGCACAGTGTCAACAAATCCCAAAAAAGTTGGGACAAGTAGCAATATGTGGCTGGAAAAAGGAAATTGAGCATATAACGAACAGCTGGAAGACCAATTAACACTAATTAGGTCAATTGACAACATGATTGGGTATAAAAAGAGCTTCTCAGAGTGTCAGTGTCTCTCAGAAGCCAAGATGGTAAGAGGATCACCAATTCCACCATTGTTGCACAGAAAGATAGTGCAGCAATACTAGAATGGTGTTACCCAGCGTAAAATAGCAAAGATGTTTAAGTTATCATTATCAACCGTGCATAACATCATCAAAAGATTCAGAGAATCTGGAACAATCGCTGTGCGTAAGGGTCAAGGCCGTAAAACTCTACTGGATGCTCGTGATCTCCGGGCCCTTAAACGTCACTGCACCTCAAACAGGAATGCCACTGTCAAGGAAATAACAGAATGGGCTCAGGAATACTTCCAGAAAACATCGTCAGTGAACACAATCCACCGTGCCATCTGCCGTTGCCAGCTGAAACTCTACAGTGCAAAGAGGAAGCCATTTCTAAGCAAGCTCCACAAGCTCAGACGTTTGCACTGGGCCAGGGGTCATTTAAAATGGAGTGTGGCAAAATGGAAGACTGTTCTGTGGTCAGATGAGTCACGATTTGAAGTTCTTTATGGAACACTGGGACGCCATGTCATCCGGACCAGAGAGGACAAGGATAGCCCAAGTTGTTATCAACGCTCCGTTCAGAAGCCTGCATCACTGATGGTATGGGGTTGCATGAGCGCTTGTGGCATGGGCAGCTTGCATGTCTGGAAAGGCACCATTAATGCAGAGAACTATGTTCAGGTTCTAGAACAACATATGCTCCCATCTAGACGTCATCTCTTCCAGAGAAGACCCTGCATTTTTCAACACGATAATGCCAGACCACATTCTGCAGCAATCACAACATCATGGCTACGTAGGAGAAGGATCTGGGTACTGAAATGGCCAGCCTGCAGTCCAGATCTTTCACCTATAGAGAACATTTGGCGCATCATAAAGAGGAAGGTGCCACAAAGAAGGCCCAAGACGATTGAACAGTTAGAGGCCTGTATTAGATATGAATGGGAGAGCATTCCTATTTCTAAACTGGAGAAACTGGTCTCCTCTGTCCCCAGACGTCTGTTGAGTGTTGGAAGAAGAAGGGGGGATGCCACACAGTGGTAAAAATGGACTTGTCCCAACTTTTTTGGGATTTGTTGACACCATGAAATTTGGAAACAACAGATTTTTCCCTTAAAATGATACATTCTCTCAGTTTAAACTTTTGATCTGTGATTTGTGTTCTATTCTGAATAAAATATTAGATGTTGGCACCTCCACATCATTGCATTCAGTTTTTAATCAACAATCTGTTTAGTGTCCCAACTTTTTTGGAATCCGGTTTGTAATCTTTATCTCTGAAACCTGGCTCAACAAATCTGTACTGAATAATGACCTGGTAATCAATGGATTTAACATCTATCGCTGTGATCGTCCAAAAAAAAAAAGGGGTGGGGGGTGTCGTTATTTACATCAGAGATTCTCTAGTTTCTAGTCGTGTGTCTGCTAAAACAATTCCAAACCAGTTTGATGCCTTAGCTGTAAACATCACTTTGAATGGAGGCCAGATTTTATCTTTAGTGTGTTGTTATCGTCCCCACTCAGCAACACCTGAGGCTCTGTCCTCCCTGATTGAATTCCTTGGAAATTTAAAATTTAAAGAGCTTTTTTTGGCAGGATTCAAGGAATGTTGCCTGTCTCTCAGTCTAACCCAACTGATCGTTTCTCCCACTAGACCAAACAAAAACAGTCCTGAAAAATCTTCCGTCTTAGACCTGTTTCTAACTATTATGCCTCACAAATTCCCTGGTACAGGTGTATTCGCTGACATTTTGAATGATCATTGTGTAATAGCGGCTCTCAGAGATATCAAACTTCCACCTTCTAAGCCCAGATTAATTCAAAAAAGGGATCTGAAACGTTTTTGTGAACAGTCATTCCTCTGGGATCTGTCTCACTTTGACTGGCATCGTATTCTATTAACTGATGACGTGAACTCCGCTTAGAACTATTTTCATAATAGTTTAATTTATTTTGTGAACAAACATGCTCCTTTTCACTTTTTCATCAGTTCAGAATAAAGGGATGAGACAGCCCCTGGTTTACTCCAGAGCTAGCTGACCTCCTGCACAGGAGAGATCATCTTTGGGCCACAGCGAGAAAATCTGGCTCAGACACTGATTGGTTGAGTTTTCGACAGATGAGGAATAAATGTACAACTGTCATCAAAGCTGCAAAACACAACTATTTCTTATCCTAGACCTCCAAAAATCTAAATGACCCCAACAGATCCTGGAAAACCATCAAATCTCTCTCAGGCCAATCATATTGGCCAATCTCCCAATCATCTGACCTCCCATCACAACTTCTCATTAACTCTGTTCCTGTGTCAAATAAGCACGAGATCCTGAACTGTCTCAAACATTTTGTTGCTTCTAGTTCTTTATTTGACACAGTTACTAATGGAAAATCAGCCACTTCACTTAATAACCAAACTTCTACAAATCAAATCCCTCCTACAAGTCAATCCTCAGTTAATCACAGCTTCTCTTTTTCTCCATTCTCAGTCAGTGAGGTCAATAAACTGTTAAAAGATCTTGACCCTAAAAATCTGCAGGTCCAGATGAACTTCCACCTTATTTCTTAAGGCTGGCTGCTCATATCATCACAGTCCCTGTGACCCCACATCTTCAATCTCTCCATAAGACAAAACTCCATCCAGACACTTGGAAAACAGCCTTTGTTCTTCCTTTGCTGAAGGGAGGTGACCCCACCTCACTGAACAACTATCGACCAATCTCTAAACTCTGCATTTTAGCCAAGGTTCTAGAAAAACTGATAAACTCTCAAATCAAAAATTACCTGGACTCATTTAACATCTTACCTCCACATCAATCTGGTTTCAGGAAACAATACAGCACAACCACTGCTTCACTGAAGGTTCTTAATGACGTTGTTGAAGCACTGGATGCTAAGGATTATTGTGCTGCACTTTTCTTAGACCTGTCTAAAGATTTTGACACAACACACCATTGGTTGGTTCTCTAACTATCTCTCAGATTGGAGGCAATGTGTTCAACATAATGGTACTTCCTCCAGTTATTTAACAGTCAACAATGGTGTACCACAAGGCTCAGTCTTAGGACCCACCCTCTTTACAATCTACATACATAATGTAGGTAAAAACATCCCTGATGCATCCATACATTTCTATGCTGATGACACAGTTGTTTATTGTCAAGCTAAAACAGTTAAGGCTTTCCAGCTTTTACAATCTGCATTTAACATCATCCAGACTGATTTGTTCCGTCTCAAACTTGTCCTAAATGCCGATAAAACCAAAGGGATGCTTTTTTCAAACAGGAAGTTGGTCCCAGCAGTTCTTCCTCCGATTTTATCCTCAAATGGTGTCCCGATTGAGTTTGTTGATTCCTATAAATATTTGGGTATCTTGGTCGACTCGCATCTCTCTTTTAAGCTCCATGTGGAAAACTTGGTAAAGAAACTGAAAGTTAAACTGGGTTTCTTTTTCAGAAACAGATCCTGTCTAACTCTGAATGTTAGGAAACACCTTGTATCTGTGACTTTCCTTCCCTCCATTGATTACGGTGACATTATTTACATGAACGCTCCTACAAGAACCCTGCAGATGTTGGATGCTGTCTATCATGGTGCACTAAGATTCATAACTGGCTGTAACTATCGTACCCACCACTGCACCCAGTATCCACTGGTTAACTGGACATCATTAACTTCATGCAGACTCTCCCACTGGTACATCTTCATCTTTAAATCACTTCCTGGTCTGCTGCCTTCATACATCTCCTCCTACATGTCTCTGTGTGAGTGCAGCTACAGCGTGCGCTCTCAGGACATCATTACCTGCAGTGTTCCCTCAGTGAGGACTGAACTAGACAAAAGGACCTTCTCCTACTCTGCTCCTGTTTCCTGGAATATCTGACAAAAAGATCTGAAGCTCTCGACCTTTGACCTCTCTAAGTGTCTTTAAGAATCTGTTGGACTCCTGGCAGGGACCAATGCAGACATGTTCCTGTTTTTAGTTTTTTACATTCGCCTTAGAATCTAGCTGTTTTTTGCTATCCTATTTGTAAAAAATAAATAAAATAAAAAAATCTGTATGTCTTTTTATATTTTTCTATTGTTGCTGTTGTCCATTGTTGTCATCATTCTTTGTTAAATCAGGTCTCTCTTGTAAAAGAGTCCTCGAGGCTCAATGGGATTTACCTGTAGAAATAAAGGTTGAATGAAAAAAAATATATAAAGAGAGAGAGACAGAGTGGTGTATTGTTGATTAATAATTATGAGCTATGCTCATAATGCTCATAAACTCTCAGGGAACCACCTCTTTAGAGGAAAATTAAATTTTCATTATTCATGAATCAGTCTCTTTAACCCCAAAAACGTGATTCCTTATCCCGTTTAAAAGATCCATTTTTATTAAACACACAGATACTAAATAATCAGAGTCAGCTGTGAAATTTTGTGTATTTTATTACAAATATACATGAATATGGTTATATATACAAAGTAAGACCACTAAAATATAAAATGAATCTGTGAAATTATAAATCAAATGACTTTGAAATGAATGGCCTAAGGTTATTAATGCTTCTGAAACTTTAAAGGCAGATGTTGGTTTATTTCTGGTTTGTTAAGGATCTGAAGACTGCTAAGCTGAACTGCTTTTTGTCTGATAACTATTGTGATGTCAGGTTATCAGCAAGCAGATGAGACCACGAGTCCTACTGTGGTTGTGCAGCCTCCAAGAGGGATACCATGCAGGTCGGTACATTAAGCAAACTCGGAAGTTGAGATACGTCCCGGGGTTGCCTTGGCTATGGAAGACTATAGTCTTCCCTCTGGACCAGGTTCCAGTGGGTAGCTGTCCTGGATAAGTTACTCACAGTCACCCACACTAGGAAGATGACTGGCTGTGTGAACGTCCGTCATCTCAGTTCTAGTTCTGGTTGAGCAAGTCAGGTTTTGCAGGTCTGGACCTCAGCATAGAGGTCCCATCATCTTTTGATGAAACTTGGCTATAAAACTTTAATTTGAAAGTAAATACAAATGTCTAACTTTTAAAAGTTTGACTTTCTTTTTCTTCATCATCTTTTCTCATCTTCTCTGACAAGACTTTTCCAAACTGAAGCTTAACTCTCTGCGAGTTAGAACACATCATTACTGATTCACCCATGAGAGAAGGGGTGTGGCTGTTAACTTCCATCCAATCAGAGGTCTAAATTCAGTTTAAGGTGGGTCTTGACTTTTAAAGTAGACAGTCTTTGTTTTCATAAAAAAACTTGTTTAATTAAATCTAAAATCCTTGTTTCTGCCTTGAAAGTTTCAAAATCTAAACTTCATGAAAAAAATAAGACCAATTACATTTCCTTAAGAAAGATTACTCAAAACACACTTTTTACAAATAAACCTTCAAGAATTACATCTCTGAATTAATATTAGGGATGGGGCCGATCGGATCAGGTATCGGGTTTCGATACCAGCATAATTTACGTATGGGATTTTTCTGATCCAACCTGCAGAGATTTCAGATCCATGATGCATGTCTGGGTCTGATTAAACTTCTCATGTGATTCCCTGCCAGCTGGCAAGTTGTTTTCAAACTACAGAACGGAGGCGTGTCTCATGGACCCAGAGTAATAAGACCCGCCTCACATTCAGGAAATCCAGTTCATAGTTTGCAGCAGCTACAACGTGAGGACTGAGTTAGCAGCACTGTGGCTAACAGCTAACCAACTTTTCATCTAAACATGTCGCTGTGTGGAAGTATTTTACACTAAACACACAAAACAAGACAGCAACGTGCACTGTCTGCAGAGCCACAGCACCACGTTAAACCACGGTAAAGTTAGTTTTATGAAGGACATTCGAGCTCCGGGGCTTCAACGGTCTGCTCCTCTCACTGAACCCGTAGCAGGCAGCCCGACCCCAGCCAGCCGCGTCCAATCTGCCCCGCTCAGTCTGCCCGTCGCTGCCCCAAATCAGGCTGCCTGCTTTGGATTGAACAAGAAGAAGACGTCGCTGAAACCACGGAGCTCTAATGTTTACAGAGGAGTTGATAAACTTCATCGTAATTAATTACCAACCACTATCAGTTGTAGAAAATGAAGGATTTCACAGTTTGATACTTGCAGCCAAGATCTAGTTTACCCTCCAGGAGATATTTATCAGTACAACAGTAGACAATCATAAAAAACATATGATTTGAAAAATACAAGAAAATTATATATAATAAAACAAAAACAGCTACATTATAAAGTGATGTAAAATACTAAAAACAGGAACATGTCTGTTGGTTTATGCCATGAACTTAGCAGGTGTTTGAAAACATTTAACATGTAATTTGATTAATTTATTCATTCAATTAAAATAAACAAAATTTAAAAAAAATCATCAAAAAGAAAACATTGAATGAAAAGAGTTCAGAAAGAAGAAAAATAATTATTATATCTGCCCTATACTTAAAAAAATATAAAACAACTTTAAACTATCACTTAAATTAATCACTTTAATATCCACTTTAAAGCTAGAAATAAAAAGAAACATGTTTTAAAGTTAGAATTTAATTCTAACTTTAAAACTTATCCAACATTAATAAAACTTACTTCAAGTTGCCTTTTTGGACATGCATGCATATATTTGTACAAATTGTGGCAGGTTTAATCACAGTTTAATCCAGGATAATCACAGTTTAATCCAGGATAATC
>NC_056508.1:1580818-1604784 GCF_014905685.2 Nematolebias whitei | reverse complement strand
ATCACAGTTTAATCCAGGATAATCACTGTTTAATCCAGGATAATCACTGTTTAATCCAGGATAATCACTGTGAAAAATCACATCATGTTGCTGCTGATTTGTTTCAAGCTCCTGTCCATTCATGCTCGTGCTCACACAGACTCTTGTTCGTGCTGCTTGGCATATTGTTTTTGTACTACTGGTGCTCAGCATATTTTTAGTTATCATTTTTCTTAGTTCGTATCTTAGATCAGAGCTGTCAAACTTGCTGACAAAAGGGGTCTAAATTAAAACCTTTTTCAAACTAAGGGCCAATCTCAAAAACCACACCAACTCAAATCAGATCTCCAACATCTTTTCTTGGTTACAGCTTTCTCAACAAGTTTGGTTAGTCTCATTTGATGTTCTCTGTTGTGTTTTTAACATGATAATCAAAGATTAGTGATAAAATTAAAGAGATACAAGTATTTTACATTTCACATATCATCTTGGGGGCCAGGTAAGATGTCAGTGAGGGCCACATTCGGCCCCCGGGCCTCGAGTTTGACACACGTGTCTTAGATCTTATCGCTGTTTTTCTTTTACATTTTATACTTTTGTTGGATGGAAGTGGGAGCCCATGTTCATAATTTTGTTTCACCACGTGTACCACATGTTGTGTATGACAAATAAAGAGCCTTGAATCCTTACAAGAACAGTTTTTATTATTATTGTCCAACTTGGGAAGTGGTGGAAATGAAACAAAGAGTGTTTTATAAAATACGATGTCTGTTCTAAAAGAATGGATCAGTCTAGAGCTGGGCGATATCTTTAAAATATCGAGATAATTTTTCTGCGATATAATTGAGTCTATGTCGCTATAAAACGATATAGTTGAAAACCCTCCTGCTGTCTCCTCCTCCCTCTCTGAACACAAAGCCAGCCCCTCGGCCGCGCTCCCCTCCTTCCTGCGTCTGCAGGAGGTGGGCGGACACGTTTAGCACAGCACATATGAAGAGCAGCTGCTGCTGAGGGAGAAACTATGTTCTTTCAGAGATCGTTTGGATTTAGATTGTCAGAGGAGGGGCAGAAAAATGATTTCTGTAGGTAATGCTGAAAACAGTCCTGACCAAAGGTCGGAACCAGGAATCTTTTTCACCATTAAACAGTGGAGTGGAGCATGAACTGTGAAGCTGCAGCTCCAAGTGGTTTTATAGCCTCCTGCCTCCTTAAGACAAAGCACGGGTCAGAGCTCACTTAGCTGAGAGGAGCAGAGCGAGGCAGCGACACACTGCTGAGTTGTTCATGTCGCCGCCTCGCTCTGCTCCTCTCAGCTATGAGTTGCTCGTGTCGCCGCCTCGCTCTGCTCCTCTCAGCTATGAGTTGCTCATGTCGCCGCCTCGCTCTGCTCCTCTCAGCTATGAGTTGCTCGTGTCGCCGCCTCGCTCTGCTCCTCTCAGCTATGAGTTGCTCTTGTCGCCGCCTCGCTCTGCTCCTCTCAGCTATGAGTTGCTCATGTCGCCGCCTCGCTCTGCTCCTCTCAGCTATGAGTTGCTCGTGTCGCCGCCTCGCTCTGCTCCTCTCAGCTATGAGTTGTTCGTGTCGCCGCCTCGCTCTGCTCCTCTCAGCTATGAGTTGTTCATGTCGCCGCCTCGCTCTGCTCCTCTCAGCTATGAGTTGCTCATGTCGCCGCCTCGCTCTGCTCCTCTCAGCTATGAGTTGCTCGTGTCGCCGCCTCGCTCTGCTCCTCTCAGCTAAGTGAGCTCTGACCCGTGCTTTGTCTTAAGGAGGCTGCAAAATACTGAGAGCTGCAGCTTCACGGCTCTTAGTGGAGGCTCACTTTACTGCAGTTCACACACCAACATGAAGGCTCCTTTCCATCTTATCAAGATCCTCAAAGCTCTTTACTACCATCTGTGCCTCACTGTCCCACTCATACAGCTCTATACTAGATCTCTACAAGGATTAATCAGAGCTTTATCACATTCAGACACTGATGGGACACATCAGAGGCTATTAGGGGTTCAATGTCTTGCTCAGGGACACTTCAGCATGTGACTGCTGGTGGAATCGAACCCCCAACTGTCCCATTGGAGGAGACTGTTCTAATGTCTCAGCCACAGCCGCCCTCAGCTGAACAGGATTATTATTTAATAGATGTAAAAAAATAAACTGATGTGTGTAAATAGTTGGTTCTTTAGAGTTACAGCTGTTTGTTAATAAATGTGCCTGTGTGACAACTGGGACAAAGCTTTGACTCAAATATATTTTTGTTACTTTAGGAAAAAAAAATTGATATATACATTGTATATCGCAATTTATCAAAAAATATTGAGATATTAATTTTGGTCCATATCGCTGAGCTCTAGATCAGTCTTATTTTAATAGTATCAGAAAAAAAAAGCTTTGATTTAAACTCTGGTGTGTTAGTTACTGAGTGAAGTTAGTGATTATTAAAAACCTTATCACTTTGTTCGACAGATTACTGACGTTACGTGCTGTGAGCAATAACTTGTCTTTGTCAACACTACTCTCAGAAGATGCAACACACACTGACAGCTGTATTTTACCATCATTACCTGGTGTGAAGAAATCCTACAGTACTTTGTTCTATGGGTGGTTTGACTTTAACACAATGTAAGGGTGTTGAAAAAGTCCTACAAGAATGTCAAAAAAATTTGAATAAAACATAAAACAAGTCTTTTCACTTTGCATAAAAATACTTAAAAAAAATCTACATCTATTTAAAATTGCTCAGGAAACAACTTAAATCTAATGTATGTTATTCAATAAAAAAAAGTTTCCCTAAAACTCAAAGAGCAAGGATAAAAAGCTTTTTTGTGTCTTAATGTTTCAAAGAAATCTCTCAAAATAAACTTTAAACTGGCGATAAAAAACAAAAATATATTGTCTTATAATATTACTCCAACCTTGAAGGATCTGGGCAAATTATTCAGAGTACTTAAAAAAGGTCCTTTAAATCCTCTGAAACAAAGAGCTTTGTATCAAATATGGACACAAGTAAAAAGTAGCATCAGCCATTTTTAAACTAAACAGGCTCAGCTGGGGTGTCATTGTGAGTCTGCATATGAACCGTGATATGAACATGTTGACCTTACCTAAAGGAGTTAGAGAAAGGTAGAGCTCTGCAGGTCAAACCAAGGCAGCAATTAAAAAAGGAAACATTGTGAGACAGAGGCAAAAGAATCAACAAAACAAGACAAAGTGTTATCAGAAAAAATCAGGAGCAAGTAGAAAACAAAAGTTGTGTTTGTTGCACAACCATCACAGCACAGATAAAATATCAGTTTTTCATCAGCAACCTGCTCATCATGTTTCTGCATTTGAAACCAGTTTCATGAACAGAGATACACATGCCTTGTTTACAAAAAGTCATATGAATGCTACACATTCATTGTATGTGTGGATCAATTCTGAAGTTGTGTAATTATTGTAGTTAGTGTCTACATTTGATATTCCTGCTTCATGCCTACTCCAGCGCAGAACATAACTTTTGAAAAAGGAGTGACATACTGAAAAGTTGAAGCAAACTCAAGTATCGATAGCATCATACTAGTATCATCCAAGGCATGGTAACTGTACAAAGTTCAAAGAAAAACATGAAGCAATGGGACTTCTATTCAGTAGTTAAAGCTGTGCAAAGTGTCAAGTTTGAAACTGCATGAACTGCAAAAAATCAACAGCAGACTTGGGCCACTTTTACCTGCAGTGTGAATGTAGCTTTAAGCAGAAATTTGTATCAACCCAGTTATTCTCCAATGCAGCTAATGCCCCTCTTCAGCTCGGTTCGATTCAGCTCGGTACGGTTGAGCTTGGTACATGTTGCTTTTCATGCACTTCAGTACCAGTTCTAGTAGGCAGGTCCAGAGTCCAATGCACCTTACCAGTTGGTGGTGGTAGTGCTCCATTAAGTTATTTACTAGCCACAACTAAACGTATTAAAAGACCCTGAAAAGATACACACACAAAAAAAGGAGGATCTCGTAGCTTTGTTGAACATTCTGCTCAGTCTGTGGCTTTTTGTCAAACGTCAAAGAGAAGAGACCCAGAAAAGGCTGCGGGCAGCGAGGAGAAAGACTCTGGAGAAACACAAGAGAGTGTAGGAAACCATACAGATGCAAGTTAAACGATGTATGAGGGTAAGCTAATGCTAATCTGCTACAGGGAGCTGAGCGTAAAGTATGTACCGGTAAATGTCAATTAAATACGGTTTAACTGTGTGTGTGTTTCAGATGATTCTCCAGCAAAAATAATCACAGCAGAGCTACAGTGTTTATGGCCAGCTCTGGAGCGATGTGTGCCAGTAAAGATGAAAGTGGCTGTTATCTTCCCTGCCCTAAACCATCGATGTACCATTTCACTATAGATGTTGACAAAGATGTTTTAAAAATATGTTGACTTTTCTCTACAAAAGTTAAGTCTGGTCCTCTGGACATCAAAAAAAACAAAACAAAGCAAAACAACAAATTGTAGAAACGTTTTGTCTCTCATCCTGAGGACTTCCTCAGTCTGAGGTGCTGTTTTCAGCTCAGTCTCTTAAATAGCACCATCTCAGAGTGGATCAACCAGTTTGCTGCTGACAACCAGAACCAGCTGATCACATGCTCAAGAAGGACCATCAGCCTAACAATGGATCATTAGCACCTGATGGCTGTTTACTATTCACAGAGGGCTGAGTGATACTAGCAATCACAACATTGTAAGAGGGGGACAGTTGAACCCGGAGGCTCCACCCCTGTTTAATGATGGACGGTTTCTTTTCACAAAGATGGCCTCCTTTACTCCTCTCTCAAAGCATAGTTCCTCTCTGTCCAGGATGTGAACATCTTCATCCCTGAAAGAGTGACCGCTGGCCTGGAGATGAGTGTAGACCGCAGAGTCCTGGCCTGATGATGTTGATGATCTTCAGTGCTGGTCTATCCATTTGGCCAGTGGCTGTTTAGTTTCCCGGATGTAAGACTGATCACCCTCCTGACACTGAACAGCATACACAATATTACTCTGTGCCAGGGGACTGGATCTTGGGAATGAACCAGTCTTTGCCGTAATGTAATTTGATGTTTAAAAGCCACTGGGACGTTATTTCGTGGCTTATCAGAGCTGTGGCCGCAAGGTTGTCGGTGCCTGTCGCAGCGGTAACCCTCTAACCCGGTGGTGGACACCGGCGGTGAGGGATGCTGTCAGGCTGAAGGAGGAGTCCTATCGGGCCTTTTTGGCCAGTGGGAACCTGGAAGCAGCTGATGGGTACTGGCAGACCAAGCGGCATGCAGCTCGGGTGGTCAATGAGGCAAAAACCCAGGCGTGGGAGGAGTTCGGCGAGGCCATGGAGAATGACTTCCGTACGGTTTCAAGGCAATTCTGGTCCACCATCAGGCGTCTCAGGGGGGGAAAACGGTATGCTACCAACAATATTTATAGTGGAGGTGGTATGCTGCTGACCTCAACTCGGGATGTCGTGGGTCGGTGGGCAGAGTACTTTGAAGACCTCCTCAATACTGTAGTGAACTTAATCTGAGGTCAAAACTCTTGACCTTAAGAACCTTGTGGGACAGGAACTGTCATTTCATTGATTTGAATCCAGAAATACAGGTTCACCCATCCTGAGACTTTCTTTCTTGAAAATTCAAGTGGAAGAACACTCTCTGTTCTATTATCATTACTATTTTACAAATGTTGATAATCAAAGTGCCTTAGTTCAAACCATTTTAGATGTTGCAGTGAACTAATCAATTTTATTAACTGTGTAATGATTTTTAATTCTCATGCAAAGTTAGAATTCATGTTGAGGTCTGTTACAGATTTTTATGCATTTTCTGATTTCTGCCTTTGAATGAGCAAGTGTGTGTTTCCAGGGTCAGGAGTTGAAGCAGACATGTGTTGGAACAACTGTCCTGTTTATATCCTCTCAGACGTCAACAGGGGGGTTTTGGCACCTGTTTCTTAAACTCGCCAAAACAAAACTCTCTCTGTCTGTGAGAACATTTCTGATCTGTTCCATAACAATTCTTGCTGCCTTCTAACCTTTTACGTCACAAAACACACCCCGTCTGGTCGGTTCTGGCCAATGGGGAGACTCCCGAATGAACCGGGAAAAGAGCTCTTTAAAATGTCGGTACTTCCTGGTCTACTCAGTTCTGTTGGAGTTCTGTTGGAGTTCTGTTGGAGTTCTGTTGGAGTTCTGTTGGATACACAGTTCTGTCAGTTCTGTGAGGGCTGTGAGAGTTCAGTTCTGTGGGAGTTGGGTCTCTGTTCAGTTCTGTGAGCCGGGAAGATCCTGACATGACAACAGAGCTCTTCCGAGTTTCATGGGATTATAACATCTTCACTGAGGTGAGCTGTGGCGGACAGAATCTCGCCGCTACTCCGGACGAGTAACAGCATCCTACGGAGACGCTGAAGGGTGCGTTAAACGGAATCTCGCCTGAGACATCTCCAGGTAAAAGAGTCGATTTCACCACCTAAGTGTACTGTAAGGGAGAAGCTGAAGAAAGCCCGGAGAGTGCCGTTCTGTTCAACACTCCCTCAAACCCCATCTTTTACTCTTCTTTAAACTTCTTTCCCATCTTTAAACTCCTCTCTCAAGTAGAAATTCTTCCAGATATTTAGAAATGTCTGTGTAAAGTGCTCATCCACCGCCGTGTGGGTAAAAGATCATAATTGTACAGTTTTCATAAATGTCTGTGGTGAAGCAACGGAAAAATCATGGCCGTATGATTTTTCCTGATTGATTGCTTATGTTGTTATTTTCATAATTTGCCAAATTAATGTAAAGGTTTGATGTTAAACTTTGATTCTGTAAATAAATGACCGCATTCATTTTGATGGGTCAAACATAAATGACGTCTCACGTTTGCATTTCATTAAATTCAATGCACGTTTTATTCAGTTCAGAAAAATGAGGAATCCGTGTTAATTGATGAATATATCTGAGCATCTGTTCATCTACAATCCCACCGGCACGTCTTCCACTGAGGAAGCAGAGCCTGGGGACTTTGGGGTGGGCTCTCCAATTTCTGGGGCCGAAGTCACCGAGGTAGTTAAAAAGCTCCTCGGTGGCAAGGCCCCAGGGGTGGATGAGATTCGCCCGGAGTTCCTAAAGGCTCTGGATGTTGTGGGGTTGTGTTGGCTTACACGACTCTGCAATATTGCGTGGACATTGGGGGCAGTTCCCCTGGATTGGCAGACTGGAGTGGTGGTCCCCCTATTTAAAAAGGGGGACCGTAGAGTGTGTTCCAACTACAGGGGGTCCGTCGGATAGTCGAACCTCGGATTCAGGAGGAGCAGTGCAGTTTTCGTCCTTGTCGTGGAGCACTGGACCAGCTCTACACTCTCAGCAGGGTCCTGGAGGGTGCGTGGGAGTTTGCCCAACCAGTCTACATGTGCTTTGTGGACTTGGAGAAGGCATTCTACCGCGTCCCTCGGGGAGCCCTGTGGGGAGTACTCTGGGAGTATGGAGTTCCAGGTCCTTTGATACGGGCTGTTTGATACAGGCTCATTCCCAGTGAAAGTTGGACTCCGCCAAGGTTGTCCTTTGTCACAATTCTGTTCATAACTTTTATGGACAGAATTTCTAGGTGCAGCCAAGGTGTTGAAGGGACCGTTTTGGTGGCCTTAGGATCGCTTCTCTGCTTTTTGCAGATGATGTGGTCCTACTGGCTTCATCAAGTCATGATCTACAGCTTTCGCTGGAGCGGTTCGTGACCAAATGTGACGCGGCCGGGATGAGGATCAGTTCCTCCAAATCCGAGGCCATGGTCTTGAGCCAGAAAAGGGCAGAGTGCCCTCTCCGGGTCGGGGAGGAGGTCCTGACCCAAGTGGAGGAGTTCAAGTATCTCGGGGTCTTGTTCACAAATGAGGGAAAAATGGAGCGTGAGATCGATAGGCGGATAGGTGCAGCGTCGGCAATGAAGCGGGCGCTGTACAGGTCTGTTTTGGTGAAGAGAGAGCTGAGTCAAAAGGCGAAGCTCTCAATTTACCGATTGATCTACGTTACTACCCTCACCTATGGCCATGAGCTTTGGGTTGTGACCGAAAGAACGAGATCACGGATACAGGCGGCCGAAATGAGTTTTCTCCGCAGGGTGTCTGCGCTCTCCCTTAGAGATAGTGTGAGAAGCTCGGTCATCCGGGAGGGACTCAGAGCAGAGTCGCTACTTCTCCACATGGAGGGGAGCCAGTTGGGGTGGCTCGGGCATCTGTTTAGGATGCCTCCTGGACGCCTCCCTGGTGAGGTGTTCTGGGCACGTCCCACCGGGAGGAGACCCTGAGGAAGACCCAGGACACGCTGGAGGGACTATGTTTCTCGGCAGGTCTGGGAACGCCTCGGGATTCCCCCGGAGGAGCTGGACCAAGTGGCTGGGGAGAGGGAAGTCTGGGCCTCCCTACTTAAGCTGCTACCCCCGCAACCCGACCCCGGATAAGCGGAAGAAAATGGATGGAAGGATGGATGGGACGTTATGTTTTGAAAATAAATTTCTTAGTTTCTCTGATACTCCCGTAACATATGGAATGACCACTGGTTTGGGTCTGACTCCAGTCAGCCATCAGATGAAAAGGAGTAACCCAGACCCAGACCAATGGTCAGTCCATATGTTACGGGAGTATCAGAGAAACTGAGACGTTTATTTTCTAAACACAACGTCCCAGTGGCTTTTAAACCCCAAAATACATTAAAGACTGGTTCATCACAAAGATCCAGTCCCCCGGCACAAACAGAGTAATATTGTGTATGCTGTTCAGTGTCAGGAGGGTGATCAGTCTTACATAGGGAAACTAAACAGCCACTGGCCAAAAGGATGGCCCAGCACAGAAGATCAACATCATCAGGCCAGGACTCTGAGGTCTACACTCATCTCCAGGCCAGAGGTCACTCTTTCAGGGATGAAGATGTGCACATTCTGGACAGAGAGGAACGATGGTTTGAGAGAGGAGTAAAGAAGGCCATCTTTGTGAAAAGAAACCGTCCATCATTAAACAGGGGTGGAGCCTCCAGGTTCAACTGTCCCCCTCTTACAATGCTGTGATTGCTAGTATCACTCAGCCTCCTGTGAATAGTAAACAGCCATCAGGTGCTAATGATCCATTGTTAGGCTGATGGTCCTTCTTGATCATGTGATCAGCTGGTTCTGGTTGTCAGCAGCAAACTGGTTGATCCACTCTGAGAAGGTGCTATTTAAGAGACTGAGATGAATACAGCACCCCAGACTGAGGAAGTCTCTCAGATCAGAGACAAAACGTTTTTACATTTTGCTGTTTTGCTTGGTTTTTTGAATGTCCAGAGGACCAGACTTAATTTTTTTTTATTTTTCAACCTGGATTATTGAGCATGCATCAGGGTATTTTCACTTTTGTTATGACACTTTTACTTTTGTTATTTACTGAACGGACAAAATAATAAAAATGGCCTGAAGATTTTAAATAAGTCATTTAAATTAGATGTTTTCAGGTTGAGTTAGCTCTCTCTTTTAAAGACTGACTGTTTTATTTTGTGAATAAAATAAACTGTATTTTATGCAGTTAAATAAGGTGGTTAATTTTTCCCTAAATGTCACGAATGGTCATAAAGTTAGTGGACAATAAAAGGGTTAACCTGGAAGCTTCAGAATTTGTCCAGATAAAACATCATTCATGTCAGATTATTACTGTCACACACCCACGGATTGGATAAAATCTGGATTTAGCTCATAATCATGACTTAAACTTGAACCAGGTTTCATATACAGCAGGGATACTCACTGCGCGGCTCGCGAGTCACAAGCGGCTCACCATGCTTTATTGGTGGCTCTCGTGACAGGTTACAACAAGACTCCAGCACAGCCAATACATTTTTAAAACGTGCATGTGCATTGCATAATAATTGCTCATGTCGGCTCGGGATTCTTTGATGCGGTTTTACGAATAATATTGTGATTATCAACTTGTTGAGGAGGAGGAAGGTCTGACCAGCCAGTAGAGGTAAAAAAAAAAGTTCTTTTAACCTCAGATGGATCAGCTACCGGCCATGTGCGTCTCCGCACCTGCTGTCATCTGAGGTGAAGGAAGTAGGAGCGTCTTACAGGGCCGGTTCTAGACATGGTTACACGAGGTGGCAGGCAGAAATGTGAAGGGGGCATCTTCATCTGTACACATATTACAGCATATTCATTGTTGACCATGGACTTTGGTTTTCATTGTTATTGTTCACTTGTGTTTTCTTCATGGGACTGAGGTAATTCAAAAAGAGTTCAATACAAAAGACTGAGGTAACAGATAAAAGCTGAAATGTTTACACAGTCAACATTTTCAACCAAGAACACTATCAAACAAAAACAGAGAAACCCACTGACCCATGCCCATCTTGAATGTCTCACTGTGGCTGCAACAACAAATTACAAATACAACATGAAGAAAGTCAAGGACATGCACCACAGCTTCTCATCTCAGGACTAATGTACATTTTGTTTGAACAGATAATGTGCTGGTGAAGATTCTCAGTCATCCAGGACATGATGAATTAAAAAAACGTTTAATATAAAAAACTGGACTTTATTTGTAACACAAGGCGTTTCTCTCCTCATCCGAGGAGCTTTCTCAATTCAAACAGCAGTGAGTGAGAAATTCAGGTTATAAGGCTGGGTGAGATAAGACACACACACATATGTAGATTGGCAATTCACACCTAAACACCTTAACAGTAGGGGTTTCTTAAAGTATTTGTTACTCTAATGCACAGACGAGGCCCCTCTGTTCCCATCAAGTGTGAAAACCGGCTGGGAATCAGTCTTAAGCCCCCAGTATACTGCCGCGCACGTCCGTTCACGCGTACGTACGCGTGTACTATACGCAGAGGGTTCAGACTTCAGACTCCAGCGGCCACCCCGAGCAGCTCCAGAGCAGCTTCACAGACAAGGGGCGTTTACCTTCGGGACAAATTGAGGTCGCCGATTGGTCATTTGCTGACACGCCTACTGGATTGATTGACAGGTCGTGGGAAAAAAAAAAGCGCTGGCAGCCTCAGCCACAGCGGTGTTCTGTGTTTATATGTCGTTAATAAAAAGATCTAAAAAACAAAAAACAAAACGGAGCGCTGGCTCTGCAGCCCACACATCAGACCAGCCCACCAAGAAATCTCCAGACCCTCCCGCAGTCACGCTGGACCTGAGTTTAATTAGCTCATGACAAATTCTTTCATTTCTCACTATTTCAGTCATGGCATCAATGGAAGGGGAAGAGATCACTGCCTCTTGGCAAAAAAAAACAAAAGAAAAGGCCAGATCAGGGATGAAGAAGGGGAAATTAATACATTGGTGTCACATACAAAACAGTCCATTGCCGAGCAGTTTATTGTGCGACACCGTGTACGCGTATGCAGTCGTAAAAATTGAGCTTTGCACGGACATGCCCTGAGGGGTACACTCGTACCTCTGCGTACGTACGTGCGTACCGCTGCGTATGGATGTACGTGAGAGTATACTGGGGGCTTCAAAGTTGCATTATAGGTTTTTGAAAGTGAAAATCTGAGGCCTCCTCCTCTGTTAAGAGACGGCTTTTCTCTTTTAACATAAATTGCTTCCTTCACCCCCCTCTCAAACCATCTGTGTTCTCGGTCCAAAATGTGCACATTTTGGTCCTCAAAAGAGTGTCCCTTATCTGTGACGTGGAGGTGAACAGCTGAAACGTTGGTTACGTACTGTAACCCCAGATTCTATGAGTATAGGCGTAGCCCTTTAAGGCTGTCGCTTAGTGGATTTTATCCCGTCATGCGAAGTATCACACTGAAAAATTTAGTCCACGCCCACCTACTATGTGGGCCCCACCCGGTCCGTATAAATTACGTTAAGAGCGGGTAATCGGCTCCCAAATAGCTTTTTCTTCAGCCATTTAGGAGCCAGTGAGGCCCGACGCTTAAAGGGCTACGCCTATACTCATAGAATCTGGGGTTACAGTACGTAACCAACGTTCTATTTCGTATAGGCTTCGCCCTTTAAGGCTGTCGCTTAGTGGGTTAAGGGCAAAGCAGATGTGGTCCTCGCCTCAATGGGTCCATTTGAACACCGTATGAAGTGGAAGCTTGCCTAAAAAATGTCTTGTCACTCAACTCATCGTGTGCGTAATTACGCATTGTGTAATTATGTGTACCATGCACAGACGCATGTTGTGTAACTATGCGTTCTGAATGCATGAACGCCCCGGAAACTTTCGACGGGGAAGAGAGATGTTGAAAAGGGGGGCCATGAAACAACTGATTCATGGCTGAACAGATTAATAATAAAAAAAATGAACTGACTATAATCAAATGAATTGATTGGCAACAATAGTCATGAACCATAGAACCAAATAACAGTTACAACTTGTGACTGATAACAACATCTCAAACTGTAATGCATGCAGACAGATGTGAGTAAAACAGAGTTCCATGAAACAACAATATTCATTCTGTAAACACTAAGGACAGAATGTGTCATGGAACGGGCCGTCACATCACGTAGATAAAAGTGAATAAATAAGCAGGGTGTTGACCACACGGCCGCAGTGCAAATATCCTGCATTGTCATACCAATATGCAAAGCAGTCGAAGACACGATACCTCTGGTCAAGTGCGCTCTGAGGTTGACAGGAGGCTCTAACTCTGATGCTCTGTAGGCTTCAGAAATGGCCTCACACAACCAGTGTGACAGGTGCTGGGTGGATAACGAACAACCTGCAGATGCATCTCTATAATGCACAAACAGATGTTAAGTTTGACGCATTGCAGCTGTGTGCGCTATGCAACACGTCAATGCCCGCACAGGACAGAGAAGATGGAAAGATGCTTCTTCTTCTGATTGGGGGGGGGGAGGGAGTGGAAAAACCCCTCCAACGATATCACTCTTAATTTAAAAAGCTTGTGATGTTTAGGCATAAAAACTGGATTCGGTCTTAGATCAGCTGAACTGCCATCAGTCTGAGTTCCAAGACACGACGGAGCAACAGAGAGGGCAAATAATCTCTCACCCTCTTAGCGGATGTTAAAGTCAGCGATGGAAGAGATGGTTGTAGCATACGTTAATTGTGCTGAACGCCAGATTTCTGTCCATCAGTTGCTGCAGAAGGACAGCACACCGCCTAGAGGACATGAAGTGACCTCTACACCTTCTCTATACACCTTTCCAAAATGCTCCATCAGAGGACGATTAAAGGTCGTTCTGTCTCCGACAACTTCGTGACAAGAAGAAAAAATTGGCTGCAGCATACGATAATCGTGCTGAATACCAGATTTCTGTCCATCAGCTGCTGTAGAAAAGACAGCACACAGCCTAGAGGACATGAGGTGACCTCTACACATTCTCTATACACCTTTTACAAAACGCTCCATCAGAGGATGATTAAAGGTTGTTCTGTCTCCGACAACTTCGAGACAAGAAGAAAACATGGCTGCAGCATACGTTAATCGTGTTGAACGCCAGATTTCTGTCCATCGACTGCTACAGAAAAGACAGCACGTCTTCTAGTGGACATGAGGTGGCCTCCACGCCTTCTCCATACACCTTTTAAGAAACGCTTCATCATCAGATGATTAAAAACTGCTCTGTCCCCGAAAATTTCGTGACAGGAAGAGATGGCCGCAGTGAACGTTTTACTCGAGCTGAACGCCAGATTTCTGTCCATCAGGTGCTGCAGAAAGGACAGCACACCACCTAGTGGACATGAAATGGCCTCTACACCTTTCTCTGTACAGCAGCGCTGAAAAACTGACCACTTGATGTGAACAGCGCTGTGGTGGTTGCAGCACGTGAATCCTGAATCGTATGCACCACATCTTGAGAGAGATCCTTCCTCTCAAAAGGATCCGCACAGCGGCCAGATCAAAAGGTGCTGGCCTATTCTGACTAACTCCTGATCGCTCCTCCCGCCTGGAGGAGAGCGTCCTCCCTCCACAACAGGTTCCACAAGCGCCCCAATAACAAGTGTCGTAGGACTGGGGACCATGATGCGTTCACGCACTTGGGACAGAAGAGCTGTCAGTCCCTCCTCCTGAGCTCGGTTCAGAAAACCGTGATATCAGAGGGAGTGAGGGAGGTGAAGAAGCATTACGACCACAGGCTGTGAGCAAACACGTCCACCCCTAGTGGTGGATCGTCCCGTGGGCTCTATGATAATTATAGTTGACATCAAGCGTTCTCTCGTGTTACAACAGGTCCACAGCCGCTCGCAGGATTTCTGCCGTGTCTGAGCCATCAGCTCCGGATAGAAGGTCCCCAATCCCCGTGCCGCAAAAGACCGTCTTTGGAAATCACATCCGTCCCCTGTTCAGAACACAGGAGATGTACCCTACTCCGATGGAGAGCAGATTGGGTGTGCCCCACACAGCATCTGTCTCACAATGTGGCACATGGGTTGAGTGCATACATCTCCTGCCAGTTATGTATGCAACAGTCACTTGCTGTCTGTGTGAATCAAAAACCCTGATGATTCCGCAGCACAAAGGCAAAGTGTTGAATCACATTCAAAAAAGCCCGTGCGACACTCCAAAAACATTTAAATGAGCTGCTGTGTGGAGAACCACAGCGCCCCCACAGCTCATTCATTAAATGTATGTGCCTCTGTGAAGTCTGACATGTGTGACGTAGGTCCGCTGACAGAAACAGCTGATGTCACTCTGCCGGTTTCACGTGAGTTGCACTGCTGCCACTTGTCTGGAAAAGATGTCCATATAAAGCAGAATTCTCCTCCATGCTCTGAGCGACGGCTGCAGAGCGGCTCGGGCGCATTAATGGAATGTTGTTTCTCACAGTTCAAAATTGACAAATCTAGAATAAATCTCATCTTTCCGTTTCGTTGGGACCAGGGAGTGACGAGAGAGGAACCCTGCATTTTCCTCTCCTTCTGAGACTCTGGAAATTACATTAATCAGAATTTCCTGAGCTTTTGCGAGAGGGGATGAGATCTGTTCTAGAAATGACAGAAAACGTCACTAGAGTTCCTCCGCACCGGGGTTTGAGCTGTGCTGCAGCGTGAATCCCCTGATGAAAACGGTTCGCCAATCCGTCTGGAGCACGCGCTCATTGCCACTCGTTTAAAAAGTTATAAAGCGGGCACGCGTTTATGCTGTGGGCTCACATGCATGCTGATGTGAGCTGGTGTGCGCTTAAAGAGAAAGAAAAAACGCGCGCCCCCGAGCATGCAAATTGTGTGCGTCTGCTGATGCTGCGGGACGCAGCTCATCTGTGCTGTGTCCACGTTGGTGCTGCTGCTCCGTGTAAACGTTCGGGGAGTGGGTGCCGTATGAGCCAACGTGCACTGAAGAGTCGTGTGTGTGCGCCCTCGTTGATGCGACGTCTTAAGCGATGATTGCCGAAGGAGCGCGCGTTTGACGCTGGTGCGGTCAGGAAGCAGCGAACGGCATCGGTGGGGCGAGGTTACCACTGGGCTCATTATGCAGAACACATTCATTCTTGGCTGCGAATCACGTGAGCTTTTGAGTGATTCCACGAGCTGCAGTGTTAATTCAGAAAACCTTCGAGGATGAAGGAGCGGAACCGCTGTGAGGCTTGTGAAACTGTTGACGCCGCGGGAGCGCGCGTTTGACACCACTGCAGTGAAAACGCGTTTCGTTAGGGCTGAGTACCAAACCGAGGTTCTTTTAGGGCACCGACCGAACTTCACCTGTCGGTGTATGTATTGAAACATCACTCTTCTTTCGGTGTCAAGTTTCGGTATTGGCTGTAAGGTGTCACGTGGTTTCAGCATGCAGGCAGGCAAAACACCAGACATATGACAAACAGACAACACCCAAATTATATCCAGAGCTGTATAAAGCTGCTGTACCTAATCTATGTATAATTATGTCTATGGTGCTGGTGACGCCCACAGACGGGTTCACGTGTGCAGCGCGTGTTGTCGAACGGCTTCGACAACACGCGCTGCAGAAAGTTGCTCAGTGTTTTTCTGCGAGGAGGGAAGAGTTCATTAGCCTCCCCACTCCTCCTCCTCCTCTCAGCATTAAAGTCAGCCTGTGAGTAGAGCCTGAACGTCCTGATTCATTATCTCCACAATCGGACTCTTCATCAAAGAACTCCGAGGACGTCTCTGTGAGTTTCAGCTGGTGAGTTACGTTCGTTAGCGTAACTGCAGCTTAACACGTACATCGTGGTGAAATAAACTATGATCCATGTAACGCTAACTTTAACATATTAGTGTGTAAATTTATTTTATCTACGTAGCTAGCTAAACTCAGAAGCTAACTAAAGATTGACAGTAACATAAATCTTAGCTTGTAAAAATGTGCTCATCCATTGGATCAGCTGCTTAAACAGTTCACTAATGTTCACAGTTTATGTTCATGTTCTCCTCACAGGAGGTTCTGACCCAGATGTGAGGACAAAAGAAAAGCGAGGTGGGGGCCACAGGACAATCAGGCTTTGTTGTTAAAAATTTGCTGCCTTTTTCTACAGTGGAGCTGCATGTTGGAGGTCAATTAAACTTTAAAGGATTTTGTTGACCAGTTCAACCTTTATCTTTCAGCCTAGATAATGTTTTTTGAGCAATAATAACACAACCATGTTATTGTTGATGTTTTGTTCTCATGTCAATTAGGGAGATGATCAGAGCCCTAAACCCCAGAGAACCACAGAGAAGATTCAGGCAGAGACACAGAGGTGCAGATGTCTGCATCATCCCTACCTCATTGAATCCATTGACCTGCTGGTGGGATGTGAGGGACAATATGTCAAACTGACAACCGGGTACTGTATCTGTGTGTGCAACAAGCATCATTTATAGCCTCAGAGTGAACGTTTTATACTGCTGGAGACACCATCATCCAGGAGCAGGCTTGTTTGTGTCCAGAGAAAACAGACATGTTGTTGTTTCTGAAGAAAAACTGTTCAGTGAAAAGGTCCTCAGTGTGTAGCAGTGAGCATTAGACACCGACGTGTCACTGGTTTGTAACTGGTCTTTTGACCTGGAAATTATTTGTTTGTTTTTATGTAAGAAAACTGCTTGGAATAGAAAAATACCAAAGTTAAAAAATAAAACTCACAATTTGTACTGTCATGTGTAAGATAACTTTATTCTTGTTAGAATTAATAGTAATTACAAAATTGGTACCGAAAAAAGAACCGTCCAGGAACCGACACCAAAGTGAAGGTACCGACATCGGTACCGATACCAAATTTTTTTTAGAAAGGTACCCAGCCCTACGTGTCGCTCCTGCCGAGAGCGAGATACGTTACTGGGTTCGTACCGCGGTCTCATGTTTACGTGAACGGCGGGCGCTGAGAACTGTGTGCGCGCTCTCATAACGCAGCGCCTTATAGGTGAAGGCTGCTCGTGTCGCGGGAGCGCGTGTTGGCACCGCCGGCAGTGAATGAAACAACCTTAAAAGGCTCATTCGTGAGGAGTGTGTGTGATGGAGCCGCTGTCAGATCATCCGAGCTGACAGCCTGGCTAAAAGACACTTCATCATAAAATGACGTTTGTTTCCACATCGTGTCATCTTACACACATCCAGCAAACCGACACCTGGTTATCTTTCCCTGAGCTCTGTGGTTTGTTGTCCTAGAAGGCCCCCTGTTGGCGGAGTCCGGGAAAAATTTGAACTTCCGGATGCCGGGGACGTCTGACGGGAGGGACTGGCATAGCAGAACTGGGGAGGCGTTGTGCAGCCGTGGAGCATCTTGAAAGTGATCTCTTGTTGATGAAGGCCCTCCAACAAAAAGCTTCTGCAGCTCCCCTGAGAGGAAGGTGGAGTGACGAGCCAGGAGAACCTCTGGGACCTCGTCCTCCGGCTGCGATGCAGGCCGGCAGACAGCAAAAGAGGCGCACCGGTTGGGGATGACGTCAGCTGTCCTGCAGAGGGAGCGTAAGTCTCTTCCCGCCTCTGAACGTGTACGCCAACAGCGTAACATGTTGTTCACTGTGGCCGTCTGGAACGCATACTGGTGAGCTCAGTTGGAGAGCGGTGTCACCGTCTGGGTTACGCTAACCGGAGGCGCAGGACGCTGGTCCACCTGGACATCTTGTTCCGTGAAAAGCCTTCGTCGGGCTCGGCTCCAGGGGGCACTGAGGGAATTTCCGCTCGGTAAAAACCCCTCTGCTCTGGAGATGGGCGCGGACTGTGGAGACCGGCCCCCCAATCTACCAGGAAACCGGCTGTGGCCTCGTCCCCGTAGGACATCCTGTTGGGAAACCGAGGCCAGATGGGATCAGGATGGCGAGCCAGGATGGAGCCTAGAATAAACCTTCCCGCCGGATCATCCGAACTGGTGGGAAAGGCGCGGGACGTAAAAAAGGGTCCCTTCATGTTAGCCGCCTCCTGGATTAAGCCGGGCAACCCCAGAGGGCGCCGTCGGCCGGGAGCGGTCAGATCACCGATGCGAAACGAGGTGGGATGAGGTGAGCATTCACTCAGCCCCCCTCCACCGACACTACGCTCTCCAGGAAGGAATGAGCAGCGGGGCTGCAGCTGACGCCGCCTGTCCCGGAGGAACCATCCGATTCGCTCCGAGGGTCGGCGATAAGAGGAAAATTACAAGATGGCGTTGTCCAGCGTGTAGCGACCTGTCACTGAGAAATACTCCTCGGCGCTTACCTTGAAACAAGACTGCTCGTCAGCTTCTCCTCGGGGAGGAGAGCTCACCGGGACGACCGGAGGTCGACGTGACGGGCCAAGCATTCTTAACAAAGGTTGGTCATCTACACAACTTTCCTTCTTCGTTCTTCTGACAGTGCTATTAGCTCGCTGAAGAAAAATGGGAGTCGATTACCCACTCTTAACGTAATTTATACGGACCGGGTGGGGCCCACACAGCGGGTGGGGCCCACACAGCAGGTGGGCGTGAACTAAATTTTTCAGTGTGATGCTTCGCATGACGGGATAAAACCCACTAAGCGACAGCCTTAAAGGGCGAAGCCTATACGAAATAGAACTTGTCCTGAAGAGCTGGTTCTCTTGTGTCGAACCATGCATCTGTGAAAAGGCTGTTTAGTTTCTCCAATGTAGAGGTCTGGACAGTCCTCGCTGCACTGGACCGCATACACTACACCACTCTGTGTATGGGTGTTCTGTCCTTAGGGTGGACTAGTCTCTGTCTGAGAGTCCTGTTGAGTTTGAAATGTACTGGGATGTTGTGTTTGTTGAAAATCCTTCTGAATTTCTCTGATACTCCAGCAACATAAGGGATCCCTTATGTTGCTATGTTAAGACAGATTCCCAGCCAGTTTTCACACCTTATGGGAACAAAGGGGCCTCGTCTGTGAATTACAGTAACAAATACTTTAAGAAACCCCTACTGTTAAGGTGGGAGGTGTGAATTGCCAATCTACATATGTGTGTGTGTGTCTCATCTCACTCAGCCTTATAACCTGAATCTCTCACTCTCTGCTCTTTGAGTTGAGAAAGCTCCTTGGATGAGGAGCCAAACGTCTTCTGCTACAAATAAAGGCCAGTTGTTTTTGTACTGTACGTTTTTTTGAACAGATAATGTGCTGGCTGTGTTTCTTTTTTATTCATGGGTGGGTTGTTTCCTTTTTTTTCTTTTATTTGAGTGACTTGGGGTGACATCGCAGCTCTCCCTTTGACTTTGATCTGTCAATATGGCTCTTTTGGAAAAAAAAAAAAAAGAAAAAAAAGAGGATCACTGATATATAGGGTGAGAATTTATTTTGAAGTTTCTGGTAAATTATAAATAATAAAGATTATTAAAATGATCAAATTAAACAATATATATAAAAATCCTGTTAATGAACTTTAGTTCCCCATTAAATTACTGATGAACCAGATTTTACATAAACATCTATATTTACAAATGTTACAGGTTTTCTTCATCATTTGACGTATTTGCACTCACTGTGTCTACTTTTATTGTTCAATTAGATATGTGGTTTTGTTGCTTGTATACAGATTTTTTTTTTAATTTTAGCTTTGCTTTAAAGTTAAATTTTTGTTTTGTGATTTGTACATCTGTGGGTTAGAATAAAGTTGAACCAAAGGCTGTATCTCTTCTTTAAACATGTTTGAGGGAAATATTCCTGAGATCCAATAATTTTGTTTTTTTATGATTTTTCAGCTGAGTTAATTTAAACTAACAGATTATTTAATTAAGTCATTAAAGTGAAAACAGGATTTCATCATAAAGCCAGCATCGTTTATTCATTTATTTAAATCTTCACTGATAAAAAAACAAAAACAAATACATTTTTAATACATAAAAATGTTTAAAAAATCGTTTCCACCCTCCATCCCAGACCCATCCTGGTCCACCACTGTCTGCCGGGGCTCAGTGACTCGAGGTCTGACATTCGGGAGCAAACAAGGCTGGGGCTCGGTGTCCGGCCTTGCGTGCTAACCCGAGTTCGAGTAATTGCAAATGGCGGATCATTGTTTTGGAAAGTTTCTGAAAGAACCAGTCACCTGACCAATCAGTGACCGACAGTGTTCTGACATCACGTTTTGGTGCCAGCTCGGCTCGCTTGGTACCCCAGAGAAGATGGGACTGTAAAAGGGGCCAGTTCCATGAAAAATTGCTGGTGAAAAAAGCCTTGGATCTGTACCGAGCTGAGTTGAACTGTGCTGGAGGGGCTATTGAAAAGGGGCATAAGAGTCCAAAATCCAGGTCACTGGGACTAAACCCCATGATTTCCCAAACTGCCTCTCAAAGCCCAATTTAATCATTACCTCTTAAGAACAGGCCTGTACATGGGCCTTCTGAAGCAGGGGTATCTTCTGAAAACAAGCCCATACATTAGACTTTTCTGAAGTTTTTCATGTTTCAGAGACACTCTCCTGTAATCTCACCACAATCTATATACAGCATTAGCAGCACATTCTCATGACAGTACTACCATGTACACATACAATCGTTCTATCTCACAAAATCGTGAGCCCACTGCTTTCTTAATAAGCACTGGAAGACCTCACAAAGAACCTACAAAAACTCTTCCAAGTGGGTGTCATGAGGTTTGATCATTTGTTCCAAAGTGATCAGGGTTGGAAGTGGATGTTCCATTCAGGCATTGCTGACTTCTTGTTAGTTCTTGTAGCTTAAGTTTTTAACATGTCAGCTGTTTAGTCTGTGCTGCATCATACCTCATGTCACCCAGCCTCTTGCTAATGGCTGTGCTCATTGTGTTGAGAGCTGCACTTGTCTTTTGTCCTGCCTGGGAAAGAGTCTCTTGAGTCTTCTTGTATCTGCAGAAAAGAGACAAGAGGAAGGAAGGACAGGTGAATTAGTGAATGCCAGAGGATAAAAACAACAACAATGTTGAATGGAAGAACAGAGGATGCAAAACAAAAAACAAAACAGTGGAAAACAGAATAGCAAGATAAGCAAAGACAATTCATGGGAGAAAAAACAGATTAGAGGACATACAACAACATTAGAAAAGGGTTATTAGGCACAAACACAAGCTAATGTTAATGCTACGCCTCAAGCACAAATAATACAGTATTCACTGAAACAGCAAGAATAAGAAGTCCATTAGGAACAACAACATATAATTTAATATTTTCATCGAAAACCAAACGTTTAAGATTGAGAGCATAAAACTGGAGAACAAGATGGCGCCGGTGTGTAGGGCTGCCCGTCTCTCGCTCTCTGCTTGTATTGTATTTTTGTTATTTTTACAATGGTTGGTGCAGTGTGCCGAGTCATATTTTCAGTATGATCGTTGGGCACTTATGGAGCTCCGTACTTTTGCTGAAATTCCTGCTGAGTTTTTGTACAGCGGTCAGCACTCTCCTCCACCGGTCCTATCTGAGATTCCTGCATTCCTTCTGCGTGACCCTGGCCTTTTTCCATGGAGGAAACGTCGCAGACGTCGTGGGAAGCGTGCAGGGATTTTGGTGAAACAGGCAAAGTGTGGATTATTCTATCAGGACTCGCTCTGGATCTGATCTTCTCCTCTCTGACCCGTGGTGCTCCCGGGGCCCGGCTGCTGGCCAGCTGCCCACGCGCTCAGTCCATGTAAACACCTGGAGTTGTTGACGTGTGCGCCGCACCAGCAGACCTGGAGGAGCTGTTCTTCATAACCTGCGCCCGCTGGCGCGCGCTTCTCCTTCCATGGCTATGTCTGCGTTGGACCCTAGCAGGATGTGTTTAATCAATGCAAGGTCTGTTTCCAACAAGACGTTTATCCTCAATTACTTTTTTAAAGATCAGGAGTTGGATTTTCTGTTTATCACGGAATCTTGGATTTCTGATGGTAAGTCCAGCGCCTTTGTGGAACTACTACCTCCGGACTGTCTGTGTTTCAATGCCCTGCGGCCATCAGGTCGACGCGGGGGGGATTATTAACAGTTTATAAAGCAAACTTGGCCTGTAAACAGTTGTCCATCCCGGTGTCCCGCGCCTTCTCTGACTTTTTGGCTGATATCACACAGAGATACACTCACTTTTTGTTTATTGGTGACTTTAATTTGCATGTGTGTTGTTAGGAGAAGCCCTTAGTGAAGGACTTTCTATATTTATTGGACTCTTAATTTAACTCAGCAGGTAAACGGTCCCACCCAAGAACACGGTCACACGCTGGACCTCGTTTTAACACGCGATGTCTCTGTTTCTAATTTGAAAATCGGTGACAATGTTTTTTCAGATCACATGCCTGTATTGTTTGACTTCACCCCCCCTTGTCCTACCACTAAGACGTGCGTTCCTGCACGTACGTGTTCCATTAACCATTTCACTGCTGCTCGTTTTAATGAAGGTTTTAATTCTGAGAGGATCGAACAGTTCCCGGTGTCTCTTACCACTGAGGAGCTAACCTCTCAGTTCAACTCTGCCTGTTTAGATGTTCTGGACCGTGTTGCTCCCCTTGAAAACAGAAAAACGAAAATTAGATCAGAGCCTTGGCTGAATGACGTCACTCGAGCCGTTAGGCAGCAGTGTCGCAAAGCTGAACGAAGGTGGAAGAAGGACAGGCTGCAGGTTTCTGTTCAAATGTTAAGGGAGAGTTGGCGTCACTATCAGAAAACCGTTAAAGCTGCCAAATGTAAATTCTTCTCTGATTTAATTGTCTCCAACTCCCACAACCCCCGAGTTCTTTTCTCCACCCTGAACTCAGTTCTACACCTCAGTGAGCCTTCACCTCTGGAAGCCTCAACTGAGCTGTGTGAAAACTTCCTCCATTTCTTTTTAGAAAAAGCAGCAAACACCCGGGCACTCATTTCTCCACCAGCTCATGATCTGTCCATTCCATCTCAGTGTGTGGCTGTGTTTGACCACTTTGAGCCCATCTCTCTGTCTTCTCTGGAGCAGGTAATGTGTAGCATGAAGCCATCTGGTTCCCCCTTTGATGTGGTGCCCCCTCGACTACTAAAGGAAGTTTTTCCTACCCTGGGTCCTTTTATTCTCGCTATTCTGAAGAGCAGTTTATCCTCAGGTGTGGTGCCAAAAACTTTTAAACATGCTGCTGTCCAGCCCCTCCTGAAAAAACCTAACCATGACCCCTCAGTCATGTCCAACTTTCGGCCTGTCTCCAGACTCCCATTCACCTCTAAACTACTGGAAACATTGTGGAGTTTCAGTTGAAACAGTTTTTGGGGGATCACGCTATCCTAGTTATTCCAATCTGGCTTCAAATCTCTGCATAGCACTGAAACTTCTCTACTGAAGGTTTTTTATGACATTTTCATATCCACAGACGCAGGTGATTCTGTGCTGCTTGTCCTATTGGACCTTACATCTGCTTTTGACACCATCGACCACAAGATCCTCATTTCTAGACTGGAGCAGTGGGTGGGCATCACAGGGTCAGCCCTTAAATGGTTTGGGTCCTACCTCTCTGACAGAACCTTCTGTGTCAATGTCAAAGATTTTAGTTCGGCATCGACAGCGCTCCAGTGGGGGGTACCGCAGGGGTCCATCCTCGGTCCCCTTCTCTTTTCTTTATACCTGCTGCCACTAGGTGATATTTTCTGCAAACACAACATACCCTTTCATTTCTACGCCGATGATTGCCCAATTTACTTCCCCCTGAGGCACAGAGGCACACGCTCTATTCAGCCTCTTCTTGACTGCCTGGCTGACATC
>NC_056508.1:1579673-1580718 GCF_014905685.2 Nematolebias whitei | reverse complement strand
ATATACAGGTCCTTCTCAAAAATTTAGCAGATTGTGATAAAGGTCATTATTTTCCACAATGTAATGATAAAAATGAAACTTGCATATAGTTCAGATTCATTGCACACCAACTGAAATATTTCAGGTCTTTAATTGTTTTAATACTGATGATTATGGCATACAGCTCATGAAAACCCAAAATGCCTGTCCCAAAATATTAGCATATCATGAAAAGGTTCTCTAAACAAGCTATTAACCTAACCATCTGAATCAACGACGTAACTCTAAACACCTGCAAAAGATTCCTGAGGCTTTTAAAAACTCCCAGCCTTGTTCATTACTCAAAACCGCAATCATGGGTAAGACTGCCGACCTGACTGCTGTCCAGAAGGCCATCATTGACACCCTCAAGCAAGAGGGTAAGACACAGAAAGAAATTGCTGAACGAATAGGCTGTTCCCAGAGTGCTGTATCAAGGCACCTCAGTGGGAAGTCTGTGGGAAGGGAAAAGTGTGGCAGAAAACGCTGCACAACGAGAAGAGGTGACCGGACCCTGAGGAGGATTGTGGAGAAGGGCCGATTCTAGACCTTGGGGGACCTGCGGAAGCAGTGGACTGATTCTGGAGTAGAAACATCCAGAGCCACTGTGCACAGGCGTGTGCAGGAAATGGGCTACAGGTGCCACATTCCCCAGGTCAAGCCACTTTTGAACCAGAAACAGCGGCAGAAGCGCCTGACCTGGGCTACAGAGAAGTAGCACTGGACTGTTGCTCAGTGGTCCAAAGTACTTTTTTCGGATGAAAGCAAATTTTGCATGTCATTCGGAAATCAAGGTGCCAGAGTCCGGAGGAAGAATGGGGAGAAAGAAATGCCAAAGTGCCAGAAGTCCAGTGTGAAGCACTCACAGTCAGTGAAAGTCTGGGGTGCTATGTCAGCTGCTGGTGTTGGTCCACTGTGTTTTATCAAGGGCAGGGTCAATGCAGCTAGCTATCAGGAGATTTTGGAGCACTTCATGCTTCCATCTGCTGAAAAGCTTTATGGAGATGAAGATTTCATTTTTCAGCAC
>NC_056508.1:1572786-1579573 GCF_014905685.2 Nematolebias whitei | reverse complement strand
GCTGGTGTTGGTCCACTGTGTTTTATCAAGGGCAGGGTCAATGCAGCTAGCTATCAGGAGATTTTGGAGCACTTCATGCTTCCATCTGCTGAAAAGCTTTATGGAGATGAAGATTTCATTTTTCAGCACAACCTGGCACCTGCTCACAGTGCCAAAACCACTGGTAAATGGTTTACTGACCATGGTATTGTAAACGAACATATATCTGTGAGATATTATCCATAAATTAAACGGATTCTTTCATTTTTCTGGACTGAGTTCTATCGTGCATTGAACGATTAAATGTGACGTGAGACGTTAATTTTCTTTGACCCATCAAAAATGAATGCGGTCATTTATTAACAGAATCAAAGTTTAACATCAAACATTTACATTAATTTGGCAAAATTGATTACAATAACAGCTTAATTAATTAGCTTTACAATTAGAAAACCACACGGCCATGGTTTCCTTGCTTCAAGCTTTACAACAGACATTTCTGAAAATATCTGGATGATTTACCGGCAAGATAGAAGAGTTTTAAAGATGGGAAATTAAGTTTAAATGGAGAGAGATGGGTGAAGATGTATGTGTCTGTATAAGATGTAGGTCTGTAGACCAGAACGACACACGCTCCTTATGGATGCAGCTTAACCCACGGTACACTTTGGTTGAGATCGACTCTTTACCTTTGCAGATGATAGTTTCGGCGTTGGTGTAGAGTTTTCCTTTCAACTCTTCCAGCGTCTCCGTAAGAACAGCTAAACCTCAGGAGTCGTGAGATCATCCCAGAACAGACTTCTTCATAGTTCCTCTGAACTTCTCTCGTTCAGCTTAGTTGCCGTTGTTCTCCAGCATTCTCTGCATTCTCTGCATTCTGAACTCTGCTGCTCTCGGAACTAACTCACAGCATTCTCTGCATTCTCTCTGTGGAACTAGGAAGTGTTGAACCTTTTAAAGAGGTCACTTCCGGTTCCTCTGAGAACTTCCTGATTGGTCGATCGACCCAACAGGGGTGTGGTTTTAGTGATGTAAGAGGTTATTAAAAGTCAAGGAAAAAGATTAAGTTGTTTAAGAACAGACAGAAAATGTTTTGAAGAAACCGAGACTTTGTGGAGTCAGTTCTACTTCTATCTGTCTGAAAAAGTTAAACATGACATTTCTTTCCAGTAAACATGTAGTTGACCGAAACTTGACTTTTGACCGACTTACACTTGCTCATTTCAGACAGAAGATCAAGAAAATGAATAATTACTCTGTAACAGACATTAACTAGATTTCTACTTTGAATGAGGATTGAAAATCATTTATACTGTTTCACAGTTGATTTAAAATGAGTAGTTCACTTCAACATTTAAAATGGTTTGAACTAAACACACTTTGATTATCAAGACATTTGTAAAATAGTAATGATAATAAAAAAGAGAGTGTTCTTTCAATTGATCAGTGTAGGACACACTTAGAAAGTCTCTGGATGGACTTGATTTTGTGTTTCTGGACTCAAATCAATGAAATACAGTTCTTGTCCCAGGAAGGCCCTCAAGGTCAGGATTTGACCTGAGGCTTAGTTCACTACAGTATTACTGTGCTCAATTGGCCTGCCAACTCTCCTGACCTGAACCCCATAGAGAACATGTGGGATATTGTGAAGAGAAAGTTGAGAGACGCAAGACCCAACACTCTGGATGAGCTTAAGGCCGCTATCAAAGCATCCTGGGACTCCATAATATTATTCAATATTTTACTAAAAGAATAGTCAAATAGCAACCTGTTTTTGTGCAAATTGCTATGTCAGTCAAATGTTCAATTTTGGAATAAAGGGGTGGAAATTAAAACGTGTTTTTTTGCTGATTCATCAAGTAATCGGGAAAAATAATCGGCCGATGAATCGATTATTGAAGTAATCATTAGTTGCAGCCCTACTGTCAATCAATCCAGTAAGCGTGTTAGCAAACGACTAATCGGCAACCTCAATTTGTCCAGAAGGTAAACACCTCTTTCCTGCGGAGCTGGTCTGCAGACGCTCAGGGTGGACACTTGCTCAGGGTGGATGCTCGAGTATGAAGTCTCAACCCTCTGTGGACAATGTGCATCAAGTCCGTGCAGAAAAATATCCGCGCGAGTATACTGGAGCCTGTACATGAGGTTCAGACTAGAAGATGACATTTTTTCGGGAGTACCGCGGGTCATGTGATTCCGACAGGATTCCGGCGGGACCGGAGTCAACCTCATTATAATTCAAGTGACCGGGACGTGACTGGGACGTGACCAGACTGAAAGCTAACGGGAGCAGACAGGAGCGGGAACCAATCAATAACCAAAAATTAAAGTTAAACCAAAAAAAAAAAGAAACGGGCACAGCCATTTTGTAGTTTTCTTTCAATAAGACTTCACTTGTACACAAGGCAAAAGAACTACATCCCCTCCCTGGGCTGCCACCTTACCGTGGTGGAGGGGTTTGAATGTCCCAATGATCAAAGGAGCTATGCTGTCAGGGGCTTTATGCCCCTACTAAGGTCACCCAAGGCAGACAGGTCCTAGGTGAGGGACCAGACAAAGTGCAGTCCAAAGACCCCGATGATGAGAAACACAAATGGACTTAATGTTCCCTTGCCTGTACGTGGGTCACCGGGGCCCCACTCTGGAGCCAGGCCTGGAGGTGGGGCACACAGGCGAGCGCCTGGTGGCCGGGCTTTTACCCATGGAGCTCGGCCAGGCACAGCCCGAAGAGGAGACATGGGTCCCCCTTCCCATGTGCGCACCACCTGTGGGAGGGGCCAAAGTGGTCGGGTGCAATGAAGGATGGGTGGTGGCCGAGGGCGGGGACCCTGGCGGTCTGATCCTCGGCTACAGAAGCTGGCTATTGGGACGTGGAATGTCATCTCACTGGTGGGGAAGGAGCCTGAGCTGGTGTGTGAGGCCGAGAGGTTCCGGCTAGAAATAGTCTGACTCACCTCTACGCATGGCTCTGGCTCTGGAACCAGTTTCCTTGAGAGGGGCTGAACACTCTTCCACTCTGGGGTTGCCCCTGGTGAGAGGCGCCGAGCAGGAGTGGGCATACTCGCATATCTCTTTTAAGCTCCATGTGGAAAACTTGGTAAAGAAACTGAAAGTTAAACTGGGTTTCTTTTTCAGAAACAAATCCTGTCTAACCCTGAATGCTAGAAAACACCTTGTATCTGTGACTTTCCTTTTCTCCATTGATTATGGTGACATTATTTACATGAACGCTCCTACAAGAACCCTGCAGATGTTGGATGCTGTCTATCATGGTGCACTAAGATTCATAACTGGCTGTGATTATCGTACCCACCACTGCACCCTGTATTCACTGGTTAACTGGACATCATTAACTTCACGCAGACTCTCTCACTGGTACATTTTCATCTTTAAATCACTTCTTGGTCTGCTGCCTTCATACATCCCCTCCTACATGTCTATGCGTGAGTGCAGCTACAGCGTGCGCTCTCAGGACATTATTACCTGCAAAGTTCCCTCAATGAGGACTGAACTAGGCAAAAGGGCCTTCTCCTACTTCGCTCCTGTTTCCTGGAATATCTTACAAAAAGATTTGAAGCTCTCGACCTTGACCTCTCTAAGTGGCTGTAAGATTCTGTTGGACTCCTGGCAGGGACCAATGCAGACATGTTCCTGTTTTTAGTTTTCTACATTCGCCTTAGAATCTAGCTGGTTTTTTTTTGTTGTTGTTACCTTTTCCTTTTAGCCATCCTATTTGTAAAAAAAAAAACAAAAAAAAAACCCTGCAGTATGACTTTTTATATTTGTTTATTGTTGTTGCTGTTGTCCATTGTTGTCATCTTTCTTTGTTGAAATCAGGCGTTTCTTGTAAATGAGTCCTCGAGACTCAATGGGATTTATCTGTCTAAATAAAGGTTGAATGAAAAATACTTATTGCCCCCCAACTTGGTGCCTGTGTGTTGGGGTTCACCCCAGTGAATGAGAGGGTGGCCTCCCTCCGCCTGTGTGTGGGGGGACGGGTTCTGACTATCGTTTGTGCTTATGCACCAAACGGCAGTTCAGATTATCCACCCTTTTTGGAGTCCTTGGAGGGGGTACTAGAAAGTGCACCTCCAGGGGACACCCTTGTTCTGCTGGAGGACTTCCAATGCTCATGTGGGCAATGACAGTGAGACCTGGAGGGGTGTGGTTGGGAGGAACGGCCCCCCTGATCTGAATCCGAATGGTGTTCTTTTTTCTTTTCCCCTTGTCCTACCCAGCATTGTGACACTTACAATTATTGTCTGAGTGTCAAAGTGATACCCAACAGATTTACTTTCACAAGCAGAGCATTATGGCTGGCCTTAATGCTCCACTTGATATATAAATAAAATTTTATTAGAATATGCTTTGGGTTTGTTCCAGATATAATGGACACAGGGACGGAAAACAAAGAAGATAAAGCAGAAAAGTGAGAAAAGAGTTAAAATGTAAAGAAGGAGACAGGAACAGAGGAGAGAGAGGGATAAAGAGAACACAAATCAACATAAATGAAGTCTGACTCTAGACCTGCGGAAAAAAAAAAAAAAGACAAAACCGAGAAACCACAACAACAAACAACTTATATAATGATACTTATAACATCATTAGAGAGTATTTTATACAGTACATGGTAATACAATATATATTTGATGGCCACCACAACCCAACTGAATATGTATCTGATAAACACCTGAATCTAAACACCTGTGTGAGCATGCTTATCACTATAAGGTTTCTCCATAAAAATGTTCAATAGTAGATGTGGGGACCCATAAACCCGTCCCCACAGGACACGAAGGTAACACAGAGAAGACCGGAACCACAGACACACAGCGGTCCCCAAGCCCGGAATCTGGTAGACGCCCAACAGGGACACCCGCACCCCTCAGAAAGAAAAGCAAAGGGAAGCCCTGGGCGATCCCCAGCAACAACAATGCAGAAAACCCCAGGAGGTTGTAGCGACGAGTCAACAGGTCCCGCCGGCAACCTGCCCCTCCAGAGTGGATATGGCCATGGACACCAAGCCCTGAGTCACGAGGTCATACCACCCCCCCAACAGAGCCAGGGCACCCAAGCCCCCGCAGGCAGCCACCAGGGCGGGCCCGCACACACCCCACCACCCAGCCCCAGCTGCTGAAAGCCGCCAATGCACCGGCAGCAGGGAGGCCCACCACTGGAGGGGAGCACGACACACCAAATGGGGGGCCAAAACTGATCCAAGAGAGGGGGGCCACCCAAAACCCAACCTGAGACTAACAGGCACACAGAGACAGCCCGTCCATGCGCCCCACCTGCCCAATAGTGACCACAAGCCGGCCCCAGGCCGGGGGCCAGGGCAGCAGGGAGCAGCAGTTGAGGAAGGCCGGCCCAGCGCACCAATGCATCCCTAAAGCCCCACACCACAGGCCCGGAGAAGCCCCGGCACACCACCCATGCACCCCCCCACACACACACAGCACCGTGAATGTCACATCAGGCCGACCAGCCAGCACTCCATCAAAGTGAAGCCACGCCCCTGACCGCCGACACGCACTACCAGCGACCACACACACACAACCACAGCCGACCTCCCGCCAGAACCCGGCAGCCACCCCAGCCAAAGGGCTGGATATCGGAACCAGGAACCCGGATCAAAGGAACCAAACAATCTAGGGAGAACCGGAGCACCAGCCCCACCCCCACCCCCAATCGCCCCCAAAGGCCCAATACCCACCTACAGCCCAGATCCCAACCAGGCAGCCTACCACCCCCCCGACCCTGCCCCCGACCCCAAATGTCAGACGGAGATTGAGAGTTTAAGGAAAACTGTAAGACCCAACTCCTCCCTCCACCCACTCAAATAAGATGTTGATGCATGTTGTTATATAGTGCGTTTAAAATGGGGGGGATGATGCGGCGACTGGCACAGACCCACCCCCTTCCCAGAGAGCAGGCAGAGCCCATTCACCTCCCCAACCCTTGCCCAGAACCCTAAATGTCTACATGCTACATATGAGAGTGGGCACAGCTCTTGGAGGTGAGAATGATTACACATCCCATCCCATATACGCCACCGTGTGCCCACTCCAAACCCTATACAGGTCCTTCTCAAAAATTAGCATATTGTGATAAAGGTCATTATTTTCCATAATGTAATGATAAAAATGAAACTTTCATACATTTCAGATTCATTGCACACCAACTGAAATATTTCAGGTCTTTAATTGTTTTAATACTGATGATTATGGCATACAGCTCATGAAAACCCAAAAAAGCCTGTCGCAAAAAAATTGCATATTTCATCCCACCAATGAAAGACAAGTGTTTTAAATACAAAAAACGCCAACCTTCAAATAATCAAGTTCAGTTATGCACTCAATACTTGGTCGGGAATCCTTTTGCATGAATGACTGCTTCAATGCGGCGTGGCATGGAGGCAATCAGCCTGTGGCATGGAGGCAATCAGCCTGTGGCACTGCTGAGGTGTTATGGAGGCCCAGGATGCTTCGATAGCGGCCTTAAGCTCATCCAGAGTGTTGGGTCTTGCGTCTCTCAACTTTCTCTTCACAATATCCCACAGGTTCTCTATGGGGTTCAGGTCAGGAGAGTTGGCAGGCCAATTGAGCACAGTAATACCATGGTCAGTAAACCATTTACCAGTGGTTTTGGCACTGTGAGTAGGTGCCAGGTCGTGCTGAAAAATGAAATCTTCATCTCCATAAAGCTTTTCAGCAGATGGAAGCATGAAGTGCTCCAAAATCTCCTGATAGCTAGCTGCATTGACCCTGCCCTTGATAAAACACAGTGGACCAACACCAGCAGCTGACAT
>NC_056508.1:1565059-1572686 GCF_014905685.2 Nematolebias whitei | reverse complement strand
ATGACCTTTATCACAATCTGCTAAATTTTTGAGAAGGACCTGTATATGCATGTGTCATGAGAATGTTATATGCGAGTGTCTAGGTTGTTTGATAAAATTGGGGCCCAGGTCTCCACGGACCACGGAGATGGAGGATCCTCCCCGCAGCTCAGCAGTGCACCTGAACCCCAAGGCCCTGCTTGAGTGGTGGTGTAATGGAGTGGGTGGAGGAAGATGTTAGGAATGGGGAGGAACAACTGTGGTGGCCATGCCCTCCCAGGGGGTCAGCTCCCCCACTGACCTAATACGCACCCCCGTTCTTCGAGATCCACCAGGGGAGGGAGGCTCCAGTGCATCCATCCAGGAGCAGGAGGCAGCTGCACCACCAGGGACCCAGGCCACGGACCGGCAAATAGTGCAGAGGACCGACCAGAAACCGGGCCAGCGACCCAAGCCCCTTGAGATCATCCAGACCCCTAACCCGATCCACGCTCAACACCCAGCCCCCCAACCAAAGAAGCCACCAAACTCCAGCATCGACAATCAGCCAGGAGTGCCTGAACAGCCGCAGACAGCGCACCACGATGACCGAGAGCGCACCCCCACCCCCGCAAAAGGACCGACCAGTCCACTACAGCAACACCCACAACAAGAGCACCCCATGCAAGGGAGGGCACACGCCTAACACGCCCAGACACACCCGGGCCAGCAGTGCAGAGCCACCCGAGCAAAAGCCCCTCCCACCAACCCACAGCCCAGTCCCCCAGCCAAGCACCAGACTGCAGCCACAGCCAGGCAGGAAGACACCCAGGCAGAGTCCACCCGTCCCCCACCTCCCCACCCCCCTATGGCAGAGGCCCCAATGCCCATCAGCGCACCAAGGGCCCCCAGGCCAGGGTCAGGCGCCAGCGCATGCACCGGCCCAAGATCCCGACAACATACCCGCCAAGACCCGAGACCCCCGGATCAAGCCGAGACCCCAGCCCGGGAGCGACACTTACCCAGAACCTCGAACCCGCGCCCACCCTAAACTCACCCAGGAGCAGCCAGGCCACCAGGCCAGCAACCTGCGCCCGCCGGCACAGACCGCCCAGAGGCCTGTATGCAGCCAGCAGAGGTCAACGCCCAGAACCACCAAAGCCATCTCTCCAGTTGAGCGCCATTGCCCTGGGCCCACAACACCCCCCATGCCCCCAGCCCCGATACCCCCCCACATCAACCACGATGCCCCACGGGACGAAATCAAAGGGGTTTGCCCACCTCCACTATGGGTTGGAGCCAATCAAAGAAGCCCAGAGATATTGTTCTGATGTGGAGGTACAGGCTATCTCAAGACTGATGTAATCTAACAAAAGGTCTTTATACTGTTTAATACTAAGCGTATTTTTATTTTTCCAATTTATAAGTAGTTTTTTGTTTTTTTTTGCTATACATAAAGCAGTAAAAATCATGTGAATTGACTTTTTCTCTAAGGTGACATCTAAGTGACCCAATAAGCAAACTGACGGAGTGGAATATTACATCTCAGACACTTTGAAAGGTTTACACATATCCGGCACCAAAACCTCTGAACAGATGGACAGAACACAAAATGCGTGGATGTGATTGTCAGGAATATTGTCTGTACACTGTGAGCAAATAGATGATGCGAAATCCATCCTGAACATCCGATGACCTGTGTAGTGTACTCTATGAAGGATTTTGTATTGTATTAATTGTAAATTGGGGTTTTTAATCATCTTAAAAGTTCTTAGACATATCTGAGACCACAAGTTTTGGTCAAAGTTGACTGACAAGTCTGTCTCCCATTTTACAATAGGAAGGGATATTGATTCATCTATTTTAATGAGTGTCTGGTAAACCTTAGTAATTTGGGAGGGTTAAGATTTAAGAATTCTAATACACTTGTTGGTATTTCAATTCTAGTGTTAAGGTTAAATTTATTTTTTGTAATAGATTTAAATTGTTGATATTCTAAAAATTTATTCTTATCAAGCCCATATTGTGTTATTAATCTGTTAAATGGGAAATAGTTTACTTCCTCATGTATATGTTCCAAATATTCAATTCCTTTACACCTCCAACCTGGGAAGTTTATCATCTTATTCTGTTGTAGGATATCAGGGTTGTTCCAGATGGGTGTACGTCTGCATGGAATTAGTGAAGACTCTGTCATTTTAAGAAACTCCCAACAAGCTGTCAGAGAGGAGCTGATATTGATGCTTTTAAAGCATTCCTGTCGTTTTATGTTTGAGCTAATGAATGGAAGGTCCGAGATCATTATATTATTGCAAAGTGTCTGTTCTACGTCTAGCCAGGGTTCATCAAGGGGTGTGTGTTTGTGTGTGAGTGGTGTTCTGTTGTTGGACTTCTGTGCTCGTCATGGATTGTCAATAATGAACACCTTGTTCAAGCATAAGGTGTCCATATGTGCTCTTGGCACCAGGACACCCTAGGCCGCATTTCGATGATCGACTTTGTCATCGTCTCATCTGATCTGCGGCCACATGTCTTGGACACTCGGGTGAAGAGTGGGGCGGAGCTCTCCACTGATCACTACCTGGTGGTGAGTTTGCTCGGATGGTGGGGGAGGATGCCGGTCAGACCTGGCAGACCCAAAAATATTGTGAGGGTTTGCTGGGAATGTCTGGCAGTCTCCTGTGAGACGGAGTTTTAACTTCCACCTCCGGGAGAACTTCAAACATGTTCCGGGGGGAGATGGGGGACATCGAGTCTGAGTGGACTATGTTCTGTGCCTCTATTGTCAAGGCAGCTTACTGGAGTTGCAGCCGCAAGGTTGTCATTGCCTGTCGCGGCAGCAACCCTCGAACCCAATGGTGCACACCATTGGTGAGGGATGCTGTCAGGCTGAAGAAGGAGTCCTATCGGGCCTTTTTGGCCTGTGGGACCCCAGAAGCAGCTGATGGGTAACGGCAGTCCAAGCGAAATGCGGCTCGGGTGGTCGCTGAGGCAAAAAACTCAGGCATGGGAGGAGTTCGGAGAGGCCATGGAGAATGACTTCCGCACGACTTCGAGGCGATTCTGGTCCGCCATCCGGCGTCTCGGGGGGGAAAGCGGTACACCACCAACACTGTTTATAGTGAGGGTGGTGTGCTGCTGACCTCAACTTGGGATGTTGTGGGTCGGTGGGCGGAACACTTTGAAGACCTCCTCAATCCCACTGGCACGTCTTCTACTGAGGAAACGGAGCCTGGGGACTCTGCGTTGAGCCCTTCAATCTCTGGTGCTGAGGTCACTGAGGTGGTTAAAAAGCTCCTCGGTGGCAGGGCCCTGGGGGTGGATGAGATTCGCCCGGAGTTCCTTAGGGCTGTGGATGTTGTAGGGTTGTGTTGGCTTACGCGACTCTGCAATATTGCATGGACATCGGGGGAAGGTCATCTGGATTGGCAGACCAGGGTGGTAGTTGCCCTATTCAAAAAGGGGGGCCGTAGAGTATGTTCCAACTACAGAGGAATCACGCTCTTAAGCCTCCCTGGTAAGGTCTATTCGGAGGTTCTGGAGAGGAGGGTCTGTCAGACAGTCGAATCTCGGATTCAGGAGGAGCAGTGCGGTTTTCGTCCTGGCCGTGGAACACTGGACCAGCTCTACACTCTCAGCAGGGTCCTGGAGGGTGCGTGGGAGTTTGCTCAACTGGTCTACATGTGCTTTGTGGACTTGGAAAAGGTGTTCAACCGCGTCCCTCGGGGAACCCTGTGGGGGGTACTCTGGGAGTATGGGGTACCGGGCCCTTTGATACGGGCTGTTAGGTCCCTGTATGACCGGTGTCAGAGCCTGATCTGCATTGCCGGCAGTAAGTCAGGCTTGTTCCCGGTGAGAGTTGGACTCCGCCAAAGTTGCCCTTTGTCACCGATTCTGTTCATAACTTTTATGGACAGAATTTCTAGGCGCAGCCAAGGTGTTGAGGGGATCCGTTTTGGTGACCTTAGGATTGCGTCTCTGCTTTTTGCAGATGATGTGGTCTTATTGGCTTCATCAGATCGTGATCTACAGCTTTCGCTGGAGTGGTTCGCAGCCGAATGCGACGCGGCCGGGATGAAGATCAGTTCCTCCAAATCCGAGGCCATGGTCTTGAGCCGGAAAAGGGTAGAGTGCCCTCTCCAGGTAAGGGAGGAGGTCCTACCCCAAGTGGAGGAGTTCAAGTATCTTGGGGTCTTGTTCACGAATGAGGGAAAAATGGAGCGTGAGATCGATAGGCGGATAGGTGCAGCGTCTGCAGTGAAGCGGGCGCTGCACAGGTCTGTCGTGGTGAAGAGAGAGCTGAGTCAAAAGGCGAAGCTCTCAATTTACCGATCGATCTACGTTTCTACCCTCATCTATGGTCATGAGCTTTGGGTTGTGACAGAAAGAATGAGATCTCTGATACAAGCGGCCAAAATTAGTTTTCTCCGCAGGGTGTCTTGGCTCTACCGTAGAAATAGGGTGAGAAGCTCGACCATTCGGGAGGGACTCAGAGTAGAGCCGCTGCTTCTCCACGTCGAGAGGAGCCAGTTGAGGTGGCTCGGGCATCTGTTTAGGATGCCTCCTGGACGCCTTCCTGGTGAGGTGTTCCGGACACGTCCCACCGGGAGGAGGCCCAGAGGAAGACCCAGGACACGCTGGAGGGACTATGTTTCTCGGCTGACCTGGGAACGCCTCGGGATTCCCCCGGAAGAGCTGGCCCAAGTGGCTGGGAAGAGGGAAGTCTGGGCCTCCCTACTTTGGCTGCTACCCCTGCGACCCGACCCCGGACAAGCGGAAGAAAATGGATGGATGGATGGAAAAGAACTACATTGTCCCAGAAGTCAACTGTTCCAGCAGAAGCTTTTCACCGAGAGGGTGGGAGGAGCAGCAAAGTCACCAGCAAAGAAACAGAGTGGCTGAAAACCGTTTTCAGCAAGGTAAGAAGTAACTGTCTGTCTATTCAACTCACAGAACAAGCAGGAAAGTGTCAAATAACCCTGAACTTTATGAGAGTTGTGTTGGTGCTGTGCTGATTTAAACGTTAGTCTCAGCTGCAGTGCAGAGCTGCAGGAAGTCAGACTTTGTTTACAGTCAGTAAATAAACAGACAACAGCAAATATTTTGTTACTTTTTGTCTTATTTGTGTAGTGAACCTGATCTGACCCTGATCTGACCCTGATGACCTCAAATCTATCAGATGGACAGAGACTGTTATTTTCATTGATCTGAATACAGTCTGAGCCATCTGGTGACTTTCTTTCTTGAATTAATCAAGCAGAAAAGACAATTCTCTATAATCATTACTGTTTTACAAATGTTTGATAATCAAATTGTGTTAGTTCCATTCAATGCTTACAGGTTGGAAAGAACTACTCATTTTTATTTTACATAAGCAGTAAGTAATGATTTTTATTCCTCATTCAAAGAAGAAATCAGGTTAATATGCATTTCTTGATTTTCTGTCTGAAATGAGCCAAGCAACGTAAGTATGTGAAAGTTGAAGCTTCGGTCAACTAAATGTTTACTGAAAAAGAAATGTCATGTTTAATCTTTACAGAAGATACAGAAGAGTTGACTCCACGAAGTCTGCTTTTCTGCAATAATCTCTCTGTCAGTTGTTAAACAAACTCATTCTCTGACCTCGACTTTTGATAACACCTTACGTCAAAAACCACACCTCTTTCTGGTCCATCGACCAATCAAAAGCTCTCAAATGAACCGGAAGTCGACCCATTTAAAATGTGGCAACTTCCCAGTTCATGTAGAGAATTCTGTAGAATTCAGGAGAATTCCAGAGATGAAGAACTAGAGAGTTGCTGGAGTTGAAAGATTCTGTTAGAGTCTGAGAAGTTCTGAAGAATGAAAGGAGTTCAGAGTTCTTGGGTGCAAACGCGTTCAGGATGATCCAGAGACGTTTTGGGATTATAATTTCTGTTTGAAAACCACACACGACTATCTAAGGATTTCAGCTGCTCTCAACGGAGACGCTGAAAAGTCTGGAGGATTCTCTATCGAGCTGATTTACGTCAACCAGGTAACGGTCTCCTCTTTGACTAAAGTGTACAGGAGGCAAGCTGAGATCTGATGAAGCGTGCACGTTCTGGACAAACAGATTAATTCCCTCACATATCTCTCTGTAAGATAACTCCATTTCATCTTAAACTCCTCTTTCTCATAAAATCAGTACAGATATTTTAGAAATATCTGAAGCAAAGTCCTCGTTCACCGCCGAGTGATCGATGTCCCTTTTCTGTGAAACTTGTCTGTTATTATTTTCATATTTTGCCAAATTAATGTAAATGTTTGATGTTAAACTTTGATTCTGAAAATAAATGACCGCATTCATTTTGATGGGTCAAAGATAAATAACGTCTCTCGTTACATTTCTGTTAAATTCAATGCACGACCTTACACAGTCAGAAAGATGAGGAACTCGTGAAAAAGTATGCATATATATCTCATATATTGCCATACTACAACTAGTGGCACGTACCTACGTGACTACTACAACTGGTGGCCCGTAACCCTCATAAATGACTGTTAATTCGTGTAAACATTGATTTTTTCATGTTGGCATGTTGAAAAAATAACAGTTTATCCGCTGTGTTACGCTGCATGTTTTAAGCGTGTCGGTCTGTGGAGCTCAGTGAAGCTCACAGGAAGCTGAAATTGTGTCATTGAGTCTTTATAAAGCTGAATTTGTACGACTGCTATGTGTAGCTAAGCTTATGAGCTGTGCAAACGTTGATTCTGTTTAAAAGACGAGGTTCTGCTGAAAGACCAGGACTGTAGTCCGGTTCGGTTCTGCTCAATTTGAACAAGTATTTTGAATAAATGGATAAACGTTTTAAAAGCTGAGCGCTGTCTCAGAACACAGTTAAGAGTTATTCGTTACAATTTTTAACAGAAAAAGTGCATTTTGACAGTTTACAAGACGAAAAAGCTGACGAACTATTTTCAGGCTAAACCTAACATGCTGGCTAAAACGCTTTCCTGATTGGTTGAATATTGCTGTGTGGAGCGCTCTGATTTGCTGAGAAGGTTGACTGGCGTGGCTACGTCATCCCCTCTCAACCCTGCGCTGCTTTGCTATTGGTGATTTCAGTCACGTGACCCGGAAATGAAATTCGTTTTCATAGGGAAATAAAATCTGCTTTTTAAAGCTGAAAAGCGCCTTTAAAGTGATTTTGACACGCTGGTTAAATGCTTCGAAGCATATTCGCTGAAATTTTGCCACGTTAGAGTTTAAAATTCGTCATTAAATGATGTTTTTAAACAACGCTAGCGATGCTAATTTTAAGCTAAACAGCTAACGACCGGAGCCTTAGCTACGCTTAAAATCACTAAATAAAGCTGCAATATTGTCCAAAAAACTCATGTTTCAAGCTATAAAGTCTGATTGCAAAAACTTTTGCCACGTTTGTGTAAAAAATCCGTTCAGAAATGTTGATTTTAACCGAGTTTAGCCGAAGCTAACTTCAAGCTAAGCGGCTAACAACAGGATGTCAACCGAACGCCACAGGAAGTTATAGCTCCCCTAGTGGACAACACAAACAGTGTCGGAGTTAAATTTTGTTGAAGTTGTACTGACACCTTCTGGAGAAGACGTGGGATCACAGGTTTCACTTCGTTTTTAGGTAAATAGTGAAATTAAACGTTTTAATTTTTCTAAAAGGCATTTTTGAGT
>NC_056508.1:1551729-1564959 GCF_014905685.2 Nematolebias whitei | reverse complement strand
CAATGGATTACAGACTCTGTTTCCAAGGGGTTAAAGCATTGCTACAATGGAATTATCGAGACGATATGGATTATAATCAACACAATGGAATACCAAGAACATTGTGGAATTACCTTGACTTTGTTTCCTTGCTGGATTACTTCTGACTTTGGTCTTCCTCGCTGGATTACCTCTGACTTTGGTCTTCCTTGCTGGATTACATCAAGCTCAAGGACACTTGAAGGTCTAAGTTCACGGTTGGAATTCATCCCCATGGACAGGTGATGATTTCCAAAGGGGGGACTGTAGTGAACCTGATCTGACCCTGATCTGACCCTGATGACCTCAAATCTATCAGATGGACAGAGACTGTTATTTTCATTGATCTGAATACAGTCTGAGCCATCTGGTGACTTTCTTTCTTGAATTAATCAAGCAGAAAAGACAATTCTCTATAATCATTACTGTTTTACAAATGTTTGATAATCAAATTGTGTTAGTTCCATTCAATGCTTACAGGTTGGAAAGAACTACTCATTTTTATTTTACATAAGCAGTAAGTAATGATTTTTATTCCTCATTCAAAGAAGAAATCAGGTTAATATGCATTTCTTGATTTTCTGTCTGAAATGAGCCAAGCAACGTAAGTATGTGAAAGTTGAAGCTTCGGTCAACTAAATGTTTACTGAAAAAGAAATGTCATGTTTAATCTTTACAGAAGATACAGAAGAGTTGACTCCACGAAGTCTGCTTTTCTGCAATAATCTCTCTGTCAGTTGTTAAACAAACTCATTCTCTGACCTCGACTTTTGATAACACCTTACGTCAAAAACCACACCTCTTTCTGGTCCATCGACCAATCAAAAGCTCTCAAATGAACCGGAAGTCGACCCATTTAAAATGTGGCAACTTCCCAGTTCATGTAGAGAATTCTGTAGAATTCAGGAGAATTCCAGAGATGAAGAACTAGAGAGTTGCTGGAGTTGAAAGATTCTGTTAGAGTCTGAGAAGTTCTGAAGAATGAAAGGAGTTCAGAGTTCTTGGGTGCAAACGCGTTCAGGATGATCCAGAGACGTTTTGGGATTATAATTTCTGTTTGAAAACCACACACGACTATCTAAGGATTTCAGCTGCTCTCAACGGAGACGCTGAAAAGTCTGGAGGATTCTCTATCGAGCTGATTTACGTCAACCAGGTAACGGTCTCCTCTTTGACTAAAGTGTACCGGAGGCAAGCTGAGATCTGATGAAGCGTGCACGTTCTGGACAAACAGATTAATTCCCTCACATATCTCTCTGTAAGATAACTCCATTTCATCTTAAACTCCTCTTTCTCATAAAATCAGTACAGATATTTTAGAAATATCTGAAGCAAAGTCCTCGTTCACCACCGAGTGATCGATGTCCCTTTTCTGTGAAACTTGTCTGTTATTATTTTCATATTTTGCCAAATTAATGTAAATGTTTGATGTTAAACTTTGATTCTGAAAATAAATGACCGCATTCATTTTGATGGGTCAAAGATAAATAACGTCTCTCGTTACATTTCTGTTAAATTCAATACACGACCTTACACAGTCAGAAAGATGAGGAACTCGTGAAAAAGTATGCATATATATCTCATATATTGCCATACTACAACTAGTGGCACGTACCTACGTGACTACTACATTTGTAAAAAAAAATAAAATCTGTATGCCTTTTTATAACTGTTTATTTTTGTCGCTGTTGTCCATTGTTGTCATCATTCTTTGTTGAAATCAGGTCTCTCTTGAAAATAAGTCCTCGAGGCTCAATGGGATTTACCTGTCTAAATAAAGGTTGAATTAATTTTTCCACACCTTGTCCCTTTCAATTAAAAAATGATGCTCTGCTTTGTTATGTGAGGTTTTAGGTTAAAATCTTCATTATCTGTTGCGTTTGTAATGTAAAAAACCCCCCGACCTCTTCCTGGTTAAAGTGCACGCATTCTCCGGTAAAAATATCCCAGTTTTTATATGAAAGGCTGGTTGCATATATATTATAATAACCGTTTTAGATTTAAGATATTATGTGTACAATTATGTTGTGTTAAATTTTTGGGCGGCTGTGTCTGAGTGGTTAGAGCAGTCCTCCAATGCAAGAGTTGGGGGTTCGAATCCACCAGCAGTCACATGCCGAAGTGTCCCTGGGCAAGACACTGAACCCCTCATTAGAGGATGACATTTTTTTGTGAGTACCGCGGGTCACGTGATTCCGTCCGGATTCTAGTGGGACCGGGAGTCAACCTTGTTATAACTCACGTGACAGGGACATGACCGGACTGAAAGCTAACGGGAGCAGACAGGAGCGGGAACCGACCAATAACCAAGAATGAAAATGAAACAAAATAAATAAAAAAAACACGGGCGCAACTATTTTGTAGTTTTCTTTCAATAAGCCTTCACTTTAACAGAAGTCAAAAGGACTACATTGCCCATAAGTCACCTGTTCCAGCCATAGCTTTTCACCGAGAGGGTGAGAGGAGCAGCAAGGTCTCCAGCAAAGAAACCAAATGGCTGAAATAGTTTAGAACGCAAAGTAAGAAGTAACTGTCTGTCTATTAAACTCACAGAACAGGCAGGAAAGTGTCAAATAACCTGAACTTCATGAGAGTTGTTTTGGTGCTGTGCTGCTTTAAACGTCTCAGCTGCAGCTGCGGGGCGTCGGACTTTGTTTACAGTCAGTAAATGAACAGACTCAAACAGCACATTTTTCTCCACCTTGTCCCTTTTAATTTAAAAATGATGCTCTGCTTTGTTATGGGGAGAACCAGATGATTTTATACTGGTGACGTTTCTCTAGATAGGAGAGGGAAATAGGCTCCAAATGATCAAAAACAGCAGGACAGGAGACCGGGATGGAAGGGTCATGGGATGGAAATGAGATACAAACCCTAGTGTTAATAACCTTGTCCAAGAAGAACTGAAGAAACTTATCACAAAGTTCTCTGGATACTTCAAGAGGGACCGGTTCATGTGCATTGAGGACAGTGTTGATTGTATTATAAAGAACACAGTGGTTGTGAGAGTTAGCAGCAACAATGTTAGAGAAATATTTTACTCTGGCTGTTTTCATAGGTCGTTGATAGCAAAGCCAACTCTCTCTCAGTATATCAAAAGTGACTTGGAGTCTGTCCTTTCTCCACGTGCGTTCATTTCTCCTGTATTCCTGTCTAATAGCACGAGTATGGTTACTCAACCATGGGTCTGATCTTGGCTTTGATCGCCTGGTTTTAATCGGGGCCACATCATTCAATACAGTATTGCATAAAGAATCAAAATATAAGGAAAGCTCCTCAGTGCTGAGAGACACAGAGGGCTGTGATTCTAAACGATTAAAGACAGTGGAGAAACGGGCAGCAGAGGATGAGTTACAAACACGGCAGCATCGAACAGGAGTACAGGACTTAACAGGTTTAGAAACAGGAATAAAATCAAATAAAACAGGCATGTGGTCTGAAAACAATGCATCACCAATTTCCAAGTTAAAAATAGATAAACCATAAGATAAAACAAGGTCCATGGTGTGTGTACATTCATGGGTTGGGCCCTTCACTGACTGAGTGAGGCCAAAAGCATCCACTACAACTACATCTAAGAAATCCTTCACCAGCAGCTTTCCAGTGCAACACACGTGAATATTGAAATCTCCAAGAATTAAAATTTGTTCATATTTGGACGTAAAATCACCCAAGAAATCACAAAAGTCCCATATGAAGTCCTTATTATACTTAGGAGGCCGGTAGATGACGGCGCAGAGAAGCGGAGGAGCGCAGCCCAACTCAAACATGCTCAGTTCAAAGGTAGAAAACGCAGCCAGGAGGGACAGCTGCTTACAGTCAAAACTTGATTTATAAATAATCGCCAAATCTCCTCCACGACCCAAGGACCTTGGAGTATTAAAATATGAGCAACCTTGGGGTAATAGTTCTGAAAAAACACTGGACTCACCCAGAGAAATCCAAGTCTCAGTCACGCTGAAAAAGTCCAAACCCTGGGACGAATAAAAATCCTTCAGGATAAAAGTTTTGTTTGTAACAGATCTTGTGTTTACCAGACCTATCCTGATGGGAACTGGGTCCGGCAAAGCAGAAGGAGGAGTAATCCGTGCAAGGTGTCGCAGATTTCCGAGGTTGGCACCTCGCCAGCGCAGATGTGGAGGAGTGAGACGTGGAGGAAAGAAGCGTTGATTCGAGTCGATAACAGGTACCAGCCAGGAATCAACAGGGTCCAAGGAGCACTGAGAAGCATACAGTCCAGGGACTGATCCAAGCTGGGAGAGGAAGATTCACGGCGATTTTGCCAAACCAGCCCTCAGCTTCACCAAGAGCTTGCTGCATTTACCTCAACGCCGGTGACGCCTCCTCCGGTGAGGGGGGTGTGGTGCGACACAGGTAAGATGGAACTCTGGCCAACAGCAGGGGCAAACAATCGTGCTTTTCATTACAGCGATAAAAAAAACTTTTGCAGTAGGCAGATGAAGCCCCAAAAGGGTTTGGCGATCATACACCAGTAGAGTTCACATCAGAAAAACAGCACAGAAACAACAATAAAAACAGAAAAACAGAGAGCGGTAGATGACTCGCTAAACACACTGGCGACATCTTGCCACACCCCACAGTCCAAGAAAGCCAACCTGCCATTTCAAACCAGGATGATGAGTTACAATATTTAATTTCCCTCTGGGATTAATAAAGTATTTTTGAATTTGAATTTGGACACTTTCTGACCACTTTACATTTCTAGCACTTAAAATTAACAAGCATTGTTGCTTGAATGTAAAATACATTTTTATTTATTTGCAGTATTTTTTTGTCTAGCCTCAAAATGTTTTGTCTGAGCAGACATCTGCAATTAATCCTGCAACATGCAACTGGTCTATATTTGCATAAAAGAACGTTGGTTACGTACTGTAACCCCAGGTTCTATGAGTATAGGCGTAGCCCTTTAAGGCTGTCGCTAGTGGGTTTTATCCCGTCGCACGCAGCGCAGCACTGAAAACTTTAGTCCACGCCCACCTGCTGTGTGGGCCTCACCCCCAGTCTGTATGAATTACAGTGAGACTGGGTAATTGGCTCCCAAATATCTTGTTCTTCAGCCATTTAGGAACCAGTGTGGCCCAGAGCTTAAAGGGCTATGCCTATACTCATAGAATCTGGGGTTATGTACGTAACCAATGTTCTATTTCGTATAGGCTTCGCCCTTTAAGGCTGTCGCTAGTGGGCTAAAGGCGAAGCAGGATGTAGTCTATGCCTCACTGGGTCCGTTCAGACACAATATGAAGGGCCTGCTTGCACCAAAAAAAATTTCACTCAGCCTTTTGTGTGCATAATTACACACTGCATAATTATGCACACCATGCACAGAAGCGCGCTGCGTATTTACGCGTTCCTTGCACAGGAGCGCCCTGGAGAGTAAAAGTTTTCGACAGGGGGAAAAAAGGGGAAGGCTGAAAGCAGTCCTTCTGCCGAGAGTGGGAAAGAACAGAGGTTACAATTGTAACCGTGTAACAGTGAGTAGAGCAGATCAACACCTCTTCAATATACCATACCATACCACTTTATTTATAAAGCACTTAAAACAGCTACAAGGCCAAACAAAGTGCTGTACAGACAAAACAACAGGTAACACACAAAGCAAAATACAAAATGAGGTAAATCAGAATATAGACAAAAAACAATGCAGATAAAAACGAAAAACCAGTGTGGAGCATACAAGATCAAAACACAGATCATCTTGTGTTGAAAGCTACTGAATAGTAGTGAGTTTTTAAACGGGACTTGAAAACCGAGAGGGAGGGGGCCTGTCTGACAAACAGGTAACTTGTTCCAGTCTTAGTTCTGCTACAGAGAAGGCCCTGTCACCTCTGCGCTTAAGACGAGTTCCTGGTCCGCTGACCTCAGGGAACGTGGTGGGACATACGGTTGTAGCAAATCAGAGAGATTGGGGGGGAGAGAGACACTATTCAGTGATTTGTAGACATACATGAGTATTTTGAACTGGATTCGAAAGTGAACCGGTAACCAGTGCAGTGAGGCTAAAACTGGTGTAATGTGCTCTCTTTTGCCTGTACTGGTTAAAAATCGGGCTGCTGCATTCTGGACCAGTTGTAATCGTGCAATGGAGGTCTGACTGATACCAAACAGGAGTGAATTACAGTAATCAAGCCTAGATGTAATGAATGCATGTATTACTGTCTCCAGGTTATTTTTGGACAATATGGGCTTCAGTTTAGACAGCCGCCTCAGTTGGAAGAAGCATGATTTAACAATCATGTTTACATGATTGTCAAGCTTCAGGGAAGGGTCCATTATCACGCCCAGATTAGTGACTCTTTGTTTTTCTGACAGGGTTAGAGCGGAAAGGTCGATGCAGTGGTTTGTGATTGTGTCGTTGGGAGGGAACAACATGACTTCAGACTTCTTTTCATTGAAACTTAAGAAGTTTAAAGCCATCCAATCCCTGATGTCAGCCAGGCAGTTGAGCAACGGTTGAATAGAGCATGTACCATTGTGTCTTAGGGGGAAGTAAATTTGACAGTCATCGGCATAGAAGTGGAAGGGCATGTTGTGTTTCCGGAAAATAGCACCAAACGGCAGCAGGTATAAAGAGAATAGGAGGGGACCCAGTATGGACCCCTGCGGAACCCCCCATTTAAGCTCTGCCTCTGCGGAACTAAAATCCTTGATGGAGACACAAAAGGATCTGTCAGCGAGGTAAGATCTGAACCAATTGAGGGCTGATCCTGTGACGCCGACCCACTGCTCCAACCTAGCAATGAGGATCTCATGGTCGATGGTGTCAAAGGCGGCTGTGAGGTCCAACAGGACAAGCAACACAGAATCACTGGTATCTGTGAATCTGAAGATGTCGTTAAAGACCTTCAGCAGGGCAGTTTCAGTGCTGTGGAGAGGTTTAAAGCCAGATTGGAAAAGCTCTAAGATGGCGTGATCCTCCAGGAAGCACTTCAACTGGGACTCGACTATTTTCTCCAGTACTTTAGAAACAAATGGGAGTTTGGAGACAGGCCGGTAGTTGGAAACGACTGAGGGGTCAAGGTTTGGTTTTTTCAGGAGAGGCTGGACAGCAGCATGTTTAAAGGATTTTGGCACCACGCCAGTGGATAAACTACTGTCTACTATGGCAAGTATGGACAGACCTAGAGTTGGAAACACGTCCTTTAGTAGTCGAGGGGGGACCACATCAAAGGGAGAGCCAGAAGGTTTCAAGCTGCACATGACCTGCTCTAGAGAAGATAGAGTGATGGGTTCAAAATGGTCAAAAGAAGCTACAGATTGAGGTGGGATGGATGGCAAATGTGAGCCCTGGTGGTCGCAATTTTTTTCAAAAAGAAATATAAGAAGTTGTCGCACAGATCAATCGAGGCTTCCAGAGGTGATGGTTCAGTGAGGTGGAGAACAGAGTTTAGGGTGGAGAAGAGGACACGTGGGTTGTGAGAGTTTGAGGTAATTATATCAGAGAAGTATTTTGATTTAGCAGCTTTTGCTGTTTTCTGATAACGGCGCCAAGTCTATTTAAGTATCTGGAAAAAGACCTGCAGCCTGTCTTACCTCCACTTTCGTTCCGTCCTCCTACATTACTGCCTAACAGCCTTGGTGACGTCACTAAGCCAAGGTTCTGCTTTGATTTTTGATTTTTGGGTTTTAACAGGTGCAACATGATCCATAGTCTTTAAGCAGACAGAGTTGAACTGGGATGTCAGATCCTCAGTGGTGGTGAGAAACACTGGGGCCTGAATTATCATTTCAGAGTTATAAACATCTGTGAAACGTGCAGCAGTGAAGTGGTTAATGGTCCGAGTGCTACGTGCAGGAATGCACGGCTTAGGAGTTAGATGGGGGAGGGTGAACTCAAACCGGACTGGCATGTGGTCTGAAAAAACATTATCACCAATAACAAGATTATTAACAGTCATATCATGAGTTAAAACAAGGTCCAGTGTATGTCCACGCTCTTGGGTGGGACTGTTTACATGCCGAGTTAAATTGAATGAGTCCAATAAATCTAAAAAGTCCTTAAACAAGGGCTTCTCAGGACAGCACATGTGCAAATTAAAGTCCCCAAAAATGAAAACATGATTATATTTTGGTGTGATTTCAGCCAAGAAGTCAGAAAACATTTATGAAATCCTTAGACCAAGGTGGGCGGTAGACGAGTGCAAATAACACCGGAGGCGAATGGCCGAGTTCAAAGACGCTCAGCTCAAAGCTGGCGTGGGAAACAGGGATGGGCAGTTGTTTACAGTCAAAAGTTGATTTGAATATTGTTACTAATCTACCACCATGCCGGCCTGATGGCCGCGGTGCGTTAAAACACAAACAGTTTGGTGGCAGTAATTCCGTCAAGGCGGTAGCCTCACCCGGAGACATCCAAGTCTCTGTGATGCACAGAAAGTCCAAATCGTGCTCTTGAAAGTAATCCCTGAGGATAAAAGTTTTGTTGGTAACAGATCTAGCGTTGACCAAACACATCCGGATACTGTCCAAAGTGGAGCCAGCAGCGAGCAACGGTGGAGTTAGCGCGCGCTAATGGCCACAGGTTTTCAATAACATCCCCTCCAGGTCGGTCCAAGCTGCGCACCGGCTGACAACTCTCACTGGTTACCTGGTCCGGGCACACAGGAAGCTGGCGATGGAAACCATGACCGCTAGCTGGAGAGGAAGATGCAGCGCGCAGAGCTTTCAGCTTCACCAGCTGACCAGCACGTTTTCCCCGGCGTCTGAAGCGAGATCTCCGGGCAGGGAGGTGAGGAGCGCAGCGAAGGTAAGCTGGCACGTCCGCCAGCAGGTGGGGAGGAGGGGTGGGGGTCCAGAGGTACACTGATAATGGTCCAAATAAGCGACTTCAGTGCCAGAAAAACGAAGATTCAAAAGTTGTTGACTTTCATACACCAGCAGAGAGTTGATGTCACAGATGTGAAATGCAAAAAACAAAAATAATCCGAACACCATCTCTGCTGATGGTGGATTGCAAGCCATGTGCATGGGTGCCATCTTACCGGAATATGAACTGATTAATAACATGAACTGATTGGTAACAGTAGTCATGAACTGATTAGTACCAATAGAAAACAACAGTCACAAAACTTGTGACTGATAATAAATATCTCACACTGTAATTGCATGCAGTTAGATGTGAGTTTAAAATGAAATTCCATGAAAACAGTAAGATTCATTCTGTTAAAACACTAAGAACAGAATGGGCCATGGAAAAAGCCGAAACATCACACAGATAAAAGCAGATAAATGAACAAGGCGATGTCCAAGCGGCCGCTGTACAAATGTCCTCCACTGTCATACCACTATGCAAAGCTGTCGAAGATGCAATTCCTCTGGTGGAATGAGCTCTGAGATTCTCTGGAGGCTCCAATCCTGATGCCCTCTAAGCTTCAGAAATGACCTCACACAGCCAGTGTGAAAGATGCTGGGTGGATAACGGGCGACCTGCAGAGTCGTCCCTATAATGCACAAACAGACGCTGAGTCTGCCGCAGGGTAGCCGTGCTTGTTATGTAACATGCCAGCGCACACACAGGACAGAGGAGATGAAAAGATGCTTCTTCTGATTTGTGAGAGGGAGGGTAAAAACCCTCCAATGTTATCATTCTCGATTTAAATGAACTTGTCATGTTTTAGGGCATGAAAGCTGGGTAAGGTCTCAGCGCAGCTGAGCTGCCATCAGCCTGTATCCTGAGGCATGACGGGATAGCAGAGAGCGCAGATAAATCGCTCACTCTCTTCGCTGATGTCAAAGCCAACAGCTGGGCTGTTTTAAGTGACAGGAATTTAAGCGACAACTGATCTAAAGGCTCAAAAGGAGCTTTGATCAGAGTTCGCAGAACCATCGTTAGGTCCCACTGTGGAGCTAGTGGACGTGACACCGGTATGTGTCTCCGTACACCTTTTAGAAAATGCTTAATCAGCAGATGATTAAAAACTGTTCTGTCACCGAAGCCTTCATGACGGGAGGAAACAGCTGCAGCATAAGTTTTAATTGTGCTGAACGCTAGATTTCTGTCCATCAGCTGCTGCAGAAAAGACAGCACGCCACCTAGTGGACATGAGATGGCCTCTACACCTTTCTCCGTGCACCAGCGCTAAGAAGTTGTCCACTTTGATGTGTAGTGCTGTGGTGGAAGCAGCTCGTGAGTCTTGGATTGTGCGCACCACTTCCTGAGAGAGGCCCATCTTCTCCAAGCGGATCCGCTTAGCGGCCAGAACCAAAGGTGCTGGCCTATTTCTGGGTGACTCCTGATCACTCCTCCTGCCTGGAGGAGAGCATCGTCCCTCCATGGCAGTTTCCACGGTCGATCCGATAACAGACGTTGCAGGTTTGGGAACCACGGGGCGCTCACGCGGTAGAGGTCTACAAGAATGGCTGACAGTTCTTCCTCCCGGACTCGTTCAGAAACCGTGATATTAGAGGGACTGGAGAAAACGCGTAAAGGAGCATTTTTGACCACGGGCTGTGAGCAAAAGCGTCCACTCCTAACGGTGGGTCGTCCCGTGGGCTCACTGAGAACCATAATTGACAATGGGCATTCTCCCATGTGGCGAACATATCCACTGCTGCTCTGCCAAACCTGCTCCAAATCCGAGAAATCAGCTCGGGATGGAGACTCTAGTCCCCGTGGCATGGACCGACCCTGGACATTATGTCTGCTCCTCTGTTCAGGACGCCGGGGATGTACACTGCTCTGATGGAGAGCAGGTTTTTGTGTGCCCACCACAAGTTGGGCCAGTGAGCTGGCCACTGCGCCCCCACCGCTTGAGACGGGCACGTTCCTCCCCAGCCTGACAGGGACGCGTCTGTGAAAACTGAGACGTGTGACGTAGGTCTGCTGATAGGAACGCCCTCCGACAGAGTGAGAGAGTTTCCCCAGTGATTCAGGTCGGTTCCCACGGAGGGGTGCACAGAGATCATCCGACTCTTCTGACGTACTGGATCTATGCGTAGGCGAGCGAACCATCTCTGAAGGTGTCTCATGTGGAGTAAGCCCAGCAGAACCACAGAGCGAGCTGAAGACATCGTTCCCAAAAGTTTCATGATAGAGACGGCCGTTACTACTCTGCTGGGTTTTACGTGGCGGAGCTGGTCCTTTAGAGCTTTGGCTTTCGGCTGTGATAAGCGGGCATTCATAGTGACTTGAGTTTAGCCCCACTCCCAGATAAACAATCATCTGGGCCGGGAGAACCGAACTCTTCTCCCAGTTTATGGCGAAACCCAAGTTTAACAGGTGTGACGTCAGCGCTTTGGTTGGCGCAGCTGCTTTCTGCCTGGATCGAGTTAATAGCAGCAGATCGTCCAGATAAAACAAAATTCTCATCCCTGTTCTGTGTAGTGGCTGCAGAGCCGTCTCCACGCATTTCGAAAACGTGCGTGGGAATAGCCGAACGGGAGCCTGTTGTACTGGTACTAGGTCCCTTGGAAGGAGAAACGCATGAACTTTCTGTGTTTTGGAATGATTGGTATGTGAAAATAGGCGTATTTTAGATCTATGGAGGTAAACCAATCGTTCTGGTGAATGTTGTCCAACAGCTGTCTGGTTGTCAGCATGTGGAACTGTCTCTCCATGATTGAATTGTTGATTACGGATAGGTCCAAAAAGGGTCTCAACCCTCCGGTCCTTTTTGGAACTAGGAATTAACGTGAGTAAAACCCTGTGTTTTCCTCTCCGTTGGGAACCCTGGAAATTACATTTTTTATCAGTAATTCCTAAGCTTCTGAGTGGAGAGACGAGATCTGTTCTGGATATGACAGAACCGTCTCTATAATCCCACTGAACGATGGGGGATGAGCTGCGAACTGCAGTGTGTAACCTATGCTGATAAGATGGCTCATCCATCTGTCCAGCGAACACATTCGCTGCCACTCTGTGCAACGCTCAGGGAGCGGGCACACGTTTTTGTGTTGTGTCAGGTCCTTTACGGACGTTAACCAAGCTACGGCCTGCTCTGCCGTCATATGCTCTGGAGATGCTCTTCGAGTGACCCATGGGGAGGCCTTGCCGAAAGGGCTCTGGGAATGCCTCTGTGCTGCGCCCAGGCTGCGGGCTCATATCAGAGTTGATGTGAGCTGACGCGCACTGAGGAGAGGCGTGCGCGCCTTTAGAAATGCGACGCCGTTTGGGTGGTGATTGCAGTTGCCATGGGGAAACGCGTTTGTTCCTGCTGTGGTCAGAAAAATCAGAACACAACCTGGGCTGAGACTGAGGTTATTTTCTGGGCTCAGTCTGCTGAAAAGAATAATTTCTAGCTGCTGTGTCAAGTGAGCATTTTGCGTGGTTTCTTGAGTTGCGGTGACTTAAAAACCTGTTTTGAGGTTATTGTCTCGTTTTGTGTGGACAATGTGTGAAGAGAAGCCGCTGTGAGATCATTCGATCTGACAGTCAGGTTGGAATCAGAAGAAACTTTATTCTCTGAATGATGTTTTCATTTTATTTTAAAACTCATATCATTAGTATGCATACACATCCTCCGCAAGGAGTCATTTCTTGTATCTTCTCCCCCGTGAGCCCTGCGACTGGTTGTTCCAGGGCGGCGCCTGTTGGCGGTCACTGGGGAAACGCTGAGTCGCTGGTTACCGCGATAAGAAGGACTGTTCTCTGGCATGAGGGGGCAGGAGGGGGCAGCGGGGCGGGAGGACACTGCTGCAGCTGTGGAACATCTCTGCTGCTTCCTCTGGCCACGACCATCTCTCCAGTGGGCGGGGGGGGTGCAGCTTCATCAGGTGGCGCACAGTCTCCGACACCTCCTTGGACTTCTTCGACTTTTCAAGCATGGCCTTGAAATTGGCCCCGAACAGCGCGTCCGTCATGATGGGGCCCTCCAGCAAGTCTTTCAGCAGTTTCTCCGGCAAGGAGGGGGAGTGTCGGAGCCAGGTTGACTTCTGGATCATTGTCATCCAGGCAGCGATGTGAGACAGGCAGACCGCAGAGGAGGCACACAGGTTGAGGATGACGTCAGACGCTTTACAGAGCGAGCTCCTCATCTCCTCAGGCAGGTCTGTGTCCTCCAGCCTTTTGGAGATGCTGTAGGCCAGCAGGGCGACATTGCTGTTCGCTGCGGCCGCCTGGAAAGCACACTGGTGGGCTCGGTTGGAGCGACGTCACCGTTTGGTCGCGTCTCCCTTGAGGGGCAGGACGTTGGTCCAACCTGAAAACTTTTGCTCCAAGTGCTTCCGCCAGGCTTGGCTCCAGGGGGCATCCGCTTG
>NC_056508.1:1547423-1551629 GCF_014905685.2 Nematolebias whitei | reverse complement strand
CCCCAGCTGACGTGGCCTTTTCTGGAGGAATCATCCGATTCGTTCTGTGACTCGGGAGTCAAAAAATGCGATGGCAATGTCCAGCGAACAGCCCCCCGTCACGGGGAGGCACTCCTCGATGTTAGCCTTGAACAAGGCTGCTCGCCTCTGCCTCTCCTCAGGAGGGAGGAGGTTACAGAGACGGCAGGAGGAGGCGAGGTCGGCGTGGCGGGGACCCAGGCATAGGGCTGAGTACCTTTCTAAAATAATCGTTATCGGTACCGGTGTCGGTACCTTCACTTCGGTGTCGGTTCCTGGACGGCTCTTTTTTCGGTACCAATTTTGTAATTACTATTAATTCTAACAAGAATACCATACCATACCACTTTATTTATAAAGCACTTAAAACAGCAACAAGGCCAACCAAAGTGCTGTACAGACAAAACAACAGGTAACAAACAAAGCAAAATACAAAATGAGGTAAATCAGAATATAGACAAAAAACGATGCAGATAATGACAACAAACCAGTGTAGAGCATACACTGAGAATAAAATTACGTTACACATTACAGTATAAATTGTGAATTTTATTTTTTTAACTGTGGTATTTTTCCATTCCAAGCAGTTTTCTTATATAAAAACAAACAAATAATTTCCAGTTCAAAAAACCAGTTACAAACCAGTGACACGTCAGTGTCTAATGCTCACTGCTACACACTGAGGACCTTTTCACTGAACAGTTTTTCTTCAGAAACATCAACATGTCTGTTTTCTCTGGACACAAACAAGCTGCTCCTGGCTGATGGTGTCTCCAGCAGTAGAACATGTTCACTCTGAGGCTGTAGATGATGATTGTTGCACACACAGATACCTGGTTGTCACTTTGACATACTGTCCCTCACATTCCACCAGCAGGTCACTGGATTCACGGAGGTAGGGATGATGCAGACTTCTGCACCTCTTTGTCTCTACCTGAATCTTCTCTGTGGTTCTCTGTGGTTTAGGGCTCTGATCATCTCCCTAATTGACATGAGAACAAAACATCAACAATAACATGGTTGTGTTATTATTGCTCAAAAAACATTATCTAGGCTGAAAGATAAAAGTTTAACTGGTCAACAACATCTTTTACAGTTTACTTACCTCCTCCATGCAGCTTCACTGTAGAAAAAGACAGCAAACTTTTAACAACAAAGTCTGATTGTCCTGTGGCCTCCACCTCACTTTTCTGTCTGTCCTCACATCTGGGTCAGAACCTCCTGTGAGGAGAACATGAACATAAACAGTGAACATTAGTGAACTGTTTAAGCAGCTGACTGGATGGATGAGCAGTTTTACAAGCTAAGATTTATCTGTTACTGTCAATTTTTAGTTAGCTTCTGAGTTAAGCTAGCTACATAGATAAAATAAATTTACACACTAATATGTTAAAGTTAGCGTTATTTTACTGCGATGTATGTGTTAACAAACTTAACAAAGTCCATGCTGAATAATCCAGGTATAAAATCCAACATTTTTAAGTCAGGTTAACAGACGTAAACTCACCAGCTGTAACAGACACAGGTCCGTCCTCGGAGTTCTTTGATGAAGACGAGTCCGGCTGTGGAATGTTGATTCAGTCCGTTTCACACACTCAGACTGACAACGCTGAGGGGAGGGGGGAGGAAGCTGCTGTCAGTCTCTTCTTGCAGAGAAACACGGAGCAACTTTCTGCACGTGTGTTGTCGGAGCCGTTCGACACCACACGCGCTGCACACGTGAACCCAGTCTGTGGGCGGTGTCTCTAGCACCATAGACATACATTGTACACAGAATAGGTGCGGCAGCTCTATACAGCTCTGGGTGTAAACACGTAGTCTGTTTGTCACATGTCTGGTGTTTTACCTGCCTGCATGCTGAAACCACGCGACACCTTACAGCCAATACCGAAACTTGACACCGAAAAAAGAGTGACGTTTTAATACATACACCGACCGGTGCAGTTCGGTCGGTGCCATAAAAGAACCTCGGTTCGGTACTCAGCCCTACCCAGGCATCCTTCACAGATGTGCCGGTCAAAGCTCAGCATATAGCCGGTCTTGCAGGATGGGCACAGGTGGATGGTGCTGGACATTGTGTTCTTGTAAAAACAGTGCTTATTGTTTGCTTAAGAAAAAATGGGAGCCGATTACCCGGTCTCACCGTAATTTATACGGACCGGGGGTGAGGCCCACACAGCAGGTGGGCGTGGACTAAAGTTTTCAGTGCTGCGCTGCGCGCGACGGGATAGAACCCACTAGCGATAGCCTTAAAGGGCGAAGCCTAAACAAAATAGAACCGTTGTTAGCCATTTTTTTAAACACATAGCATCCACCACCTAAAACAAACTCTTTCTGGATCTAGTGGTGTAACGGTATATGTGGATTTATTGAACAGTTTTTGTACAGCATTTTTGGTTCAGTCCACCTGCGTACTGTTTCGGTTATTCTTTTCACTCATTTAATTTTATTAACGAGAGATTATGCACCGCGGAACTAAAGTTCCTAAGCGTTTTTCAGCACAGCGCTATTAATTGTTGCATAGTCCTCCTGCAGCACGAGACAAGTAGCAGCCTAGCAGGCTAACTATGGCAACTGTGCCCTCAGTTTATCTGCGATGATTTTGTGTATATATTCTGTTTTTACTTCATTTTGTAAGTTGTTTTATGCATTGCCTGTTTTCTGTTTGAACAGCACTTTGGTTGGTCTTGTCACTGTTTTAAGTGCTCTTTAAATAAAATGATATGGTATGGTAACAAACAAGCTGGAGCTTGAAGACCCTCCCATCTCTTTGCGGTCTCTTGTTTGAAAACATTTTGGGTTTCTTGTTAAAACTCACATGATGGGGAAAGACAAGTCGACAAATCCAAAGCTGTGTGTCGTCATTGTTTCACGAAGATTGGATATGCAGCAGGCAACACGTCTAACTTGTTAACGCACTTGAAACGACATCATCCTAATGTGAACGTCTCTTCTACAAGGAAGAAAAGCAGCTTGGTATAAACATCCATAACAGCAGCATTTAAACAACCCTTATCAGGTAATTCAGATCGGTCCAAAGCAATAATACAAGCTGTAGGAGTTTTAATAGCACTGGATCTATGTCCTTATTCTGTTGTTGAATGTACAGGCTTTAAACGTATGATTAAAGTTCTTGAGCCCCGCTACGATATCCCATCACATCAACACCTCAGCCAAAAAGTTGTACCAGCTCTTTAAGAAAAAGCCAAAACTGATATAGTCAACAAGCTATCGAGTGTGTTCACTGTGTCCCTCACCACAGATGGATGGACATCGCGGGCAACAGAGAGCCATGTAACTCTAACATGTAACACTACATTACGCCAGAGTTGGAGATGGCGAGTCACGTTTTGCAAACGAGGGCTGTTTATGATCAGCCTTTATGATCAGCACACCAGCACCAATCTTGCAGAGCACCTGAAAGAGGTGGTGCATGAATGAAAGCTGGAGAGACCTGGGACTACTATTCCTGTTACAAATGACAATGCAAAGAATATCATCAGTGCTATAAAAGAAGCAGGGCTGGGTCCTCAGATAAGCTGTTTTGCACATACGATTAACTTGGCTTCCCAAAAAGCTAAAAGCATCAATCAGGTATCAAGATTATTGGGCAAAGGCAGGAAGGTTGTTTCATTTTTTCACAGAAGTATCACAGCTGCCCACATCCTGGAGTGCAAGCAAAAAATGCTCAATATTCCAAAACATGCACTCGTTCAAGATGTTCCCACTAGGGGTGCGACTCTCTCAGTGTCTGGTGATGCGATCCGATTTTTGGTGTCACGATACGATTTAAAATAGATGTTTTTTTTGTTTATTTTTCGATTCGGAAACGATTTTTTTATTGAAATGGTCATAAATTTTGTTTCAATTATGTAACTGACCAGCTGAAAAGAATAAACAACAATGTAAACAAATTTATTAAATTTATTTTTATTTAAAAATCGTTTTAGGTTCTTTACTGCATCAAATCTTTTTGCATCATTTTATATTTATACCTAAAATAGGAAAAAATATAGGAGTGCAAAAAAATCTGTAACTTAAATTACCAGTATTAGGTTAGCTTAGTTGCTTGGATTTTTATAAAATAAATCAAAATCTAGGAACAAATACACAAAGTTTGTTTTCTCAGTCATCCAGGTATATAACAACAAAAAAGGTTGAATCATGTCATCTGGACTTCGTTTTTTT
>NC_056508.1:1532574-1542423 GCF_014905685.2 Nematolebias whitei | reverse complement strand
CCAGATGACATGATTCAACCTTTTTTGTTGTTATATACCTGGATGACTGAGAAAACAAACTTTGTGTTTTTGAAACCATTAGTGAAAAGGCCAGACTTCAGGGGTATCTGAGGCAGGCTTGAAACACAAGAGTCAGGGTGGCTTCTGGGTAATACCAGATGGCTAGGCCTCAGACTGACGAAGTCTCTTGGATGAGGGGCGAAACGTTTCTTTTTAACAAAAAAACGAAGTCCAGATGACATGATTCAACCTTTCTAGGAACAAAAAATTTATCCATCCATCATCTTTATCCACTTCTTCCTTTTCGAGTCACTGGTATCACTGGTTCCCATATCAGCCATCACTGTGTGAGAGGTGGGGACACCTGGACAGGTCTCCAGTCCATCACAGACAAATAATTCAAAATATATAAATATCAAAGTAAACAGACTTCATCCTACCATAGTACATTAACCTTTAACTCAACATGAAATACAGACTTCAGTTATTTTTAATCATATTGCTCTAACGTTTGTTATATTTTCAAAACTTAACCTAATATGAAATATACAGACTTCAGTCTTAACCATATTGATTCATGTTTAGTAAATCTTTAACTAAATTTAAAAACCTGTGCAAGTTTGCACAAAATCTCTTCTGAACTGTAATTTATAAACCAAACTGTCTCATTTAGATCTGGCTCCAGATGTTTCTCATCTCTTCAATCTGTTAAAAAGATAAATTACATAAAGTTTGTTGAACAACTTGTCTATAAGTTTTAGTTTAATATGAGAAATAAAAGTTTCCTTTGATCTGCAGCTGCATCAGAGCTTCTTCCATCCGTTGTTTCATGGTGAAGTTGTGGAGCTGCTTTATCGCAAAAAAATAAAATCTGCGTCAAGGAATAACGTACGTTGGATCCATCGTATTAAAATAAACCTGAACCTCTCACCTTCACTGAGCTGTCTGATCATAAATCCTTAGTGATGCAGCAGGAGATGGAAGGAACTCTTCACAGCCTTTGGAGAATCAGCTGGAAGTTTGTTGCAGAGTTCACTGGTCGGCTGCTTCACTTTCATCTTCCGTGAATTTTGTCTTATATCCAAAATACGGTACCGCGATTTTATTTTACGCTTCTTGTAAACAACTGTGTTCTTGTGGAGCTCTGTCCTCCCTTGGAACATTGTAGGATCTGAAATGATTTTTAAAGACGAAGCAGCGGGTTGAATCGTGCCTTCTCCCTCCTCCATGCTAGCAGGCTCCATTCAGATAAAGGGAGCTAGCTAACTAGCTGCTGTATGGTGGCCTACATGGCCCAATTCTACAGCGGCCGAACGGGGAGTAGGAGCGGAAAAAATATAAAACTTAAATGCATTTTTAAATCGATTTTTGGACCTTTAGAAACGATTCAGAATCTCAAGGACTAAAAATCTAGATTCATGGAAAAAACGATTTTTTTCTCTGCACCTCTAGTTCCCACCCTGGAACTCCAGTCATGCCATGATCGAAAGATATCTGAAAGAGCAAGCAGCCATATATTCTGCAGTAACTGAAAAAGCTCTCAAGAACAAAGACATTTACACCCTCATTGAAGAGGAAGTGGCAATGGAGGAGGAACTGATTGAAGTTCTTAAACCTCTAAAAATTATCACAACTCTGATGAGCACTGAAACAAGAGCTTCTGTGTCAATGATACTCCCCCTGAAAGCCACTGTTCTCCACTCCATGGCACCAAAACAAGAAGACAGTTCAGTTGTGAAAGAGGTGAAGATTGTGGTCACAAAAAAACCTGGAGGACAGTTACTCCATGGGCTATGATTTTTTGCACAAGTGCACAGCCCTGAACCTCAGATTTAAAGCCCTGCCACATATCGATGACGATGAACAAGAGAGGATATTCAACCACCTCATAACAGAAATGATGACCGTGCAAGAAGAGGTATTGTTATTGTATTATGATCTAATTAACATTTTTAATTTAAAATTATAATCTTAATAACTCTTTGTTTTATCTCTGTGTTGTTTGCAGTCTGAGGATGTCACCATGATAGCAGCTGAGCTTTCTTCTCTTCAGGAAAATCATCTCCACCTCCAGCTAAGAAGTCTGCAATGACCAAACTCTTCGGAGAACTTTTCCAGGGACAGGTGGGAAGTAGCCAGTCCCTTTTGGAGCAGGTCCAAAAAGAAAAGTTCGTGAGTACATAGCTTCAGGGGACCCTTCCCTTGAAGCTGACCCTCTTCTTTGGTGGAAAGACGAGGCCAAATACAGCCACAGTGCAAAATTAGCAAAGCATTACCTATCTATTCCTCTACCTCTGTTGCTAGTGAGCAGGTTTTTTCCACCGCTGGAGATATTGGCACTGCAACTACATCTATGTTTTTGGCAGAAAATGTGGACGTTGATCTTTTTGGCATAAAACTTAAAACTTGATTAGTTACATGATGATCGTTAAATGGTCTGTTGCTATTTATTGTTCTGGTTCTGACTGTTATTGTATTTATTGAGATTTTTATTAGTATAGTTTATTTTTGGTCAAGAGTGACATTTATTTAAAATATCATCCAAATGGGTCACTTTTATTTATTTTTATACAAACATTGTTTATTTGGCATCTTTTCAAAATAAATATTTTTTAAGTCTTTATTTTGGCCTTTTTTGCACCGAAAATTAAACAAACCGAGCCCTCCTTGAAACTGAACAGAATCAAAATGTGATTTTAGCATACCGTTACACCCCTATATGGAACCCCAGGACACAAGGGAAAAATCCAGTGGCCTATTGAATATGGAACATTTCCTATAGCAACCCTTGAAGAGAGAACAACTGAAAAAGGCAACAGGTCTTACAGGTTACCGGTAAGTGTTTTACCAACTGGTCCCACATAATCAAATGAGCAAAGAGAAATGGAATAAAACTTGAACAGCAATAAGCAAAGACAAAAAGCTCCCCAAAAGGAATTCTAACTTAAAGAACCATATGCCATCTACAAGCACAACAGCGCAAAAAGAAAACAAATAACTCACGCTTCAGAGTGGGTAATGTCATCCAAAGTGGCTGAGGCAGAACGATATCTGAAGACACAACAGTAAGATAATGACACAAAGGAAAAAACACCTTCACAAGCGCTTAACAGATCCTAAAACGTTATTTCCAACATCAAAATTAAACAGAAAAGTTAGAACTGAGGATCAGGATGAGAAACAATTAATATTCTAAGACATTGATTGTGATCCATTATTAAAGATTTGAGGCACAATAAAAGTTTTTAACTGCGAATTTAGGATTTTAAAAATGGTCATTTTATATACAAATGCAGACTGGTCATTTCTACTTTAATAACATATATATATATATATATATATATATATATATATATATATATATATGTATATATAAACTAATGTGACTTGAATCAAAAGCCTCCAGTTTTGTCTCATCAATCCCAGAAACTTTGGTTCTCGTCAACATGCATTTGTAAAGAATTTCTGTTTATCTTTTAAGTGTTTTACAGTCAATGAAAAAAATCTCCTGGCTCTTCTTTCCTGGAGTCTCTTACGATTCAAAATAGGGGTGATAGTGCAAACAGAAAATGGCATAGTTTGACGTTGGAGTTGAACATGGGATAGTTTTATCCAAGTTTTATTTAGTTTTTTCTAGGGCTGGGTGATATCTTGATATTTTTTAAATATGGAGATAATCTCATATGTGATATAAAATTAGACTATCGATATAAAACAATATAGTCTCATACTCTACATAGAGTTATAATTATACTTGAAAATCCACCAGTTTTTCTCCCAGTCTGCGCCTTCATGCTGCCCCTCGTCTCTCCCTCACTGAATACAAACCTGCCCCTCCCCGGCTGCTTGTGTGAAACAGCGTGCTGCAGCAGAAGACTTTATTCAAGTTATAAAGCTGAGCTAAGCTAGATGCATATGCAGATATGGTCTTTGTTGATCGTTCCCCTCTGTCCAGGATGGTTTGAGAGAGGAGTAAAGGAGGCCATCTTTGTGAAAAGAAACCGTCCATCATTAAACAGGGGTGGAGCCTCCAGGTTCAACTGTCCCCCTCTTACAATGCTGTGATTGCTAGTATCACTCAGCCCTCTGTGAACAGTAAACAGCCATCAGGTGCTAATGATCCATTGTTAGGCTGATGGTCCTTCTTGAGCATGTGAGCAGCTGGTTTTGGTTGTCAGCAGCAAAACTGGTTGATCCACTCTGAGAAGGTGCTATTTAAGAGACTGAGCTGAAAACAGCAACTCAGACTGAGGAAGTCCTCAGGATGAGAGACGAAACGTTTCTACATTTTTTTGTTGTTTTGCCTTGTTTTGTTTTTTTGAATGTCCAGAGGACCAGATTGAACTTTTTTAGATTTTTCTACCTGGATTATTGAGCATGCATCAGGATGCTCGAGTATAAAGTCTCAACCATCTGCAGTTTTTGTGCGGCTGACAGGACGCTCGCGTCTGTGGGAGCCTTCACAGTGGAGCCACTGTAAATTCCTGATAGGTGTGAAAATTATTCCCTCAGTGCAGACTGAACTAGGCAAAAAGGCCTTCTCCTACTCCGCTCCTGTATCCTGGAATATCTTGCAAAAAGATTAGACACTAGGAATGCGCGACTTAAACGGAACGGTAGAAACGTTAGAAATTTAGCCTACGATAGAGATCTGTCTTCTACCGGCTAACCGCAGTAATGCTGTGTCTGAAGTAAAATCAGAGTTGTCAGATTTAATCGTTACTTTTTTTGAGTTGAAAACTGTTCGCAAGTGGCGTTAAAGTCTTTTCTTCAAGGGCTAAGTAGTGAAGCTACAAGCTAACTATGCCCGGCTTGCCGTAGAGTTGCCGTATTCTGACGCATGCGCAAAACGCTGAGTTCCGTCGAAAGTTTTTTTTTTTTCCCCCCATCGAAATAACTATAAAACCATGATAGAACCGTTGCTATGCTAGCTGTTGATTTATGTAGATATACATTTTCTATTTACTATAACAATACACTGTAGTGTCTACATAACAATGACTCAAGAGTGCGTTTGCTTATAGCAGATTCTATGCAGACAATTTTGCCCTTTGAAGGAAGAGATTCAAATCTTACGAATGTCAGATTGTACAAAAGTAAGACACTAATAAAATTTCTACTTATGCTTGTTATTTAGGAGGATTTAAAAAAAATGGATGCATCCAGGGATCGCACATAAAGATGCGGAAAAGGCCCTCTTCTAAGTGGTTTACTGGAGCTCGTGGAAATGGGAAAGCCAGAGTAAACTTGCTGCCAATTCAAAACCAAGCGGGCAACTCTTTCAAGACAGACGGTGCTTTCAGTAGTCTACGGTAGCTTTTAAGTTTAATCATGCATGTGGATTTTAGGTCATTGTTCTCAAAAATGTTCAATCTCAAAAACATGCATCGATCTCGAAAAGTTGCTGAACCCACACGCTGAATGTCCCCCCGCCAATCTAAAACTGTTGGTATAAACAGCGCACGGCTCAGATGTGTGTCTGTCTCCCCACCAACATCCCCACCCCACAAAAAAACCCAAAAACTGTTGGTTCAGACAGCGCGCCGCTGAGATGGGTCTGTCTCTCTCCTCTCCCACACCCTGCTCTAAATCTGTAAAACTGTCGGTGCAAACAGCGTGCGATTGTCTCTGTGACCCACATCCCCCTCTAAAACTGTTGGTTTAAACAGGGCGCTGCACAGCTCAGGACATGTCTCTGTCCGTCCCCCGTACCCCCCCCACACACACACACACCCGACAAAAATCACAGACGAGATGAGCGCCCCCCCCATGGCAAGTTATCTAGGGGAAACACTGGATATAAACTAAGACAGTGCTGTAGTCTATGTGATACGTGAGCATACGGCATATAACCACAAAAAATGCTTCGGAAGTTCCGCATAACCAATTAAAAATGCCCGATGATACGTAATGCTCCCTCTATGCTGCGTAGTTGGGGCAACTGGGCAAATGCCCAAGCAAAATATCTAGTTATCTCCCACTTTATAATAAACTGTCAGCCCCAGCCTCTACAATCAGTGTGCAGCGCATTTGTGTGCAGAAAGGAGGAAGGACCCCCAACACCTGGTCAAAAAAGACCTGTGTTACATATTTTTGTAGCAACAATGGACGTTTACGAAGAGGTAAAAAATTCAACCAATGAAATCACAGGCGAACTTTCAATCCAGCCAATCAGCGTCTTCTGGAGTTTCAGCGCCGATGTGCGAAGAAGCCAAGTAGCTAGAAGCAACCTCCTTGGCTTCTAGATTTCCAAGCTTTATAACGCATATTTCATCGCATACTGAAGAATGATATTTGACATTGTGGATTTATCACAGAAGTAAACGGTCATACGATGTCAAACAAAGGCGGTAAGTAAGTTAATCCCACGACTTGTAGCCATTTTTATCATGCTTATTTAGGTAGCTGTCCTGATGTACACTTCTTGTCAGTTGGTGGCAGTAATACACTATAAAGTTTAAAAAAGTTAAATCTGGTCCTCTGGACATTCAAAAAAACAAAACAAAGCAAATCAACAAAAAAATGTAGAAATGTTTCGTCTCTCATCCGAGAGACTTCCTCAGTCTGAGGTGCTGTATTCAGCTCAGTCTCTTAAATAGCACCTTCTCAGAGTGGATCAACCAGTTTTGCTGCTGACAACCAGAACCAGCTGATCACATGCTCAAGAAGGACCATCAGCCTAACAATGGATCATTAGCACCTAATGGCTGTTTACTATTCACAGAGGGCTGAGTGATACTAGCAATCACAGCATTGTAAGAGGGGGACAGTTGAACCCGGAGGCTCCACCCCTGTTTAATGATGGACGGTTTCTTTTCACAAAGATGGCCTCCTTTACTCCTCTCTCAAACCATCGTTCCTCTCTGTCCAGGATGTGAACATCTTCATCCCTGAAAGAGTGACCTCTGGCCTGGAGATGAGTGTAGACCTCAGAGTCCTGGCCTGATGATGTTGATCTTCTGTGCTGGTCCATCCTTTTGGCCAGTGGCTGTTTATTTTCCTCGATGTAAGACTGATCACCCTCCTGACACTGAACAGCATACACAACATTGCTCTGTTTGTGCCGGGGGACTGGATCTTTGGGATGAACCAGTCTTTATTGTATTTTGGGGTTTAAAAGCCACTGGGACGTTATGTTTAGAAAATAAACGTCAGTTTCTCTGATACTCCCTCAACATATGGAATGACCACTGGTCTGGGTCTGAGTTCCTCCTTTTCACCCGTTGGCTGACTGGAGTCCTGTTTGGGTTTCTTCTCTGCTTTCAGGAAGGCCCAGTTAGGATATCCACATTGCTCTAGAGCCTGTCTTGTGTGGGATTTCTCCTTCTGCCTGGCTCCTGAGCTAGTGGGGACGCTGTCTGCTCTGTGATACAGAGTCCTGATGACTCCTAACTTGTGCTCCAAAGGGTGATGGGAGTCAAACTGCAAATACTGGTCTGTGTGGGTGGGTTTGCGGTACACCTCGGTTTGCCAATGTCCTCTATTAGAAACTGAGACCTCACAGTCCAAGAAAGCCAACCTGCCATTTTTTACATCTTCTCGTGTGAACTTGATGTATTTATCCACAGAGTTGATGTGGTCAGTAAAATGTTGGACTTCCTGAGATTTAATTTTAACCCAGGCGTCGTCAACATACCTGAACCAATGACTTGGTGGTGTCCCTGAAAAGGACGTCAAGGCTCTCTTTTCTACGTCCTCCATGTACAGGTTTGCAACAATAGGAGAAACTGGAGACCCCATAGCACACCCATGTTTCTGCCTATAATATTGCTCCCCATATGTGAAGTAGGTTGACTGCAGGCACAGTTTCAAGAGTTGACACAGTTGTTCTGTGGAAAGCGTGGTCCTGCTGCTCAGAGTGGTGTCTGATTTTAATTTTAAACTGACCACCTCTACTGCATCATCAACAGGAATGCACGTAAAGAGTGATGTGACATCAAAAGAGACCATTGTTTCATCAGTCTCCATGATGACATCCCTCACCTTGTCCACAAAGTCCATGGTTTTCTGTATGTGGTGTTCTGAGCTGCCAACTAAAGGGATGAGTACAGACGCCAGATATTTGGAAACATTGTAAGTGACAGAGTTAATCATACTAACAATAGGTCTTAAAGGTACACCTTGTTTGTGGATTTTAGGTAAACTATACAGACTATACAGACCATACAGATTATTGAGCATGCATCAGGATATTTTGAATCACTTTGGCCAGGATTGCCTCAAACTAGTAAGAGAGTTTGAGAAAACAGCAAGGAAGAGTGGTGTCTGATTTTAATTTTAAACTGAGAAGGTGCTATTTAAGAGACTGAGCTGAAAACAGCTCCTCAGACTGAGGAAGCCTCTCGGATGAGAGACGAAACGTTTCTACATTTTTTTGTTGATTTGCTTTGTTTTGTTTTTTTGAATGTCCAGAGGACCAGATTGAACTTTTTTAGATTTTTCTACCTGGATTATTGAGCATGCATCAGGACACTATAAAGTTGTTAACTACCAAAGAACACCACCAGGGATTTGAAGAGCACGATGGTGTCAAAGTTAAGCTGAAGCTGACTGCAAATTCATCTCAGCAAAGCTGTATGGAAAAAGGATAAAATCTAACATTTTGAATGCAATCAATTAACTAAAAACGTCTGAAAATCAGAGGCAGTACGATGGCTCAGTTGGTAGAGCTGCTGCCTCTCAGCAAGCAGGTCACCCTGGCTCAAAACCCAGTCCAGGGGTGGAGTTTGCATGTTCTCTCCGTGCATGCGTGGGTTTTCTTCCGGTACTCCAGTTTCCTCCCACAGACCAAAAACATGCATGTTAGACTGACTGGTAACTCTAAATTGTCCCTAGTTGTGAGTGAGAGAGTGAATGGCTGTTTGTCTCGTTTGTCTCTGTGTCCCTGTGATGGACTGGAGACCTGTCCAGGGTGTCCCCCACCTTTCACACAGTGACTGCTGGACATGGACACTGGCGACCCCCGCGACCCAAAAAGGAAGAAGTGGGTAAAAGATAATGGATGGATGGATCTAAAAACCAAATTCATGCCAAGATCATAGTTTTCAAACAGCAGCAGGAAAAAGCTACAATCTGTCAGAAGAGCACAAGCTCACCACTCACAAATGGGTGTTTTTGGAAAAGATTGCTCTGGACTGGGCTTTTTTTTTTGCATTTAACACAAATTAAGCTCCTCTGATTTGTAAACATATTTCCAAGGTAATTGTAAGATGTGTTACACCAATTATTAGTATCAGTGATGCATGGTGATATTTGTGTGATAAGGAAAAGTCTGACAGAATTAAAGTTTATTTGTTAATTGTAAATCATTTTAAAAGACAATGAGGTTGTTTCATGTTCAAAGAAATGTATGAAGATTGTTCAAAAGGTTTAAATAAAAAAAGATACGTACGCATTGGAGGTCTGTACGTCTTGCCAGCTCTTGGTGAGATTCTGCTTGAATTCAGTGAGTGGACTGAGGCCAAGTTTCCTTTTCAGATCTGAGGAGTGTCTCTCTTTGGCTGATAACACTTGACGCAGGGTGTTGATTTCCTCCTCCACCTGAAAGCCATCAACAGAGAGTTTTCAACTCTTTACAACTACCACTACATCAAACCTTAGATGCTTCCATGATTCTCAAGTCTAATGGCAAAAGAGTAAAGCATTACGGTACAAGAGGTAAAGCAGATTACTAGTATATTTGGCTTGGAAGGGCATTCATACCATACCAATTTATTTCTAAAGCACTTAAAATAAAACAAGTAGTTGTCTGAAGTGCTGTACAAAATTAAAAACAAACAAAAAACAGTAAAACAATAAAAACACCTAAATATATATATATATATATATATATATATATATATATATATA
>NC_056508.1:1531852-1532474 GCF_014905685.2 Nematolebias whitei | reverse complement strand
TATATATATATATAAAATCAGATCATAAGTAAAATAATCCAACATTAAGACACAGATGCTGACTCAGTCTAGGTTAAAAGCCAATGAAAAAAAAGTGTTTGTAAAGGAGTTTTAAAAACAGAAAGTGACGGGGCCTGCCTGACCTCCAGCTCATTCCACAAAAGCTGAAAAGTCTCTGTCTCCTCTGGATTTAGAAAAGGTTTTAATGGTATGTAAAAGTGAAGCAGTTCAGACAAATAAGGGACTAAGACTGTTCAAAGACTTTAAAACAAACAATAGAACTTTAAAATGAATTTGAAACTGGACAGGAGGCCAGTGAAGGGACATCAGAACTGGAGTGATGTGCTCACACCTGCCTGTACCAGTCAAAAATCATGCAGCAGCATTTTATACCAGCTGTAACCGTGAGAGAGAGGCCTGGCTAACTCCTATCAACAGAGTTACAATAATCCAGGCGTGAAGTAATAAAAGTGTGGATTACTGTCTCTAAGTGGTGTCTAGAAAGGAGGGGCTTGATATTTGACAGGCGCCTCAGCTGAAAGAAAGAAGACTTAACCACGCTGTTGACATGGCAGTCAAGTTTCAGGCAGGGGTCCATTTTCACTCCTAAATTTGTCAAAAT
>NC_056508.1:1524245-1531452 GCF_014905685.2 Nematolebias whitei | reverse complement strand
ATAATACATATATAAATATATAATATATATCTATCTATATAATATATATAAATATATAAACAAAAATATAATATAACAAAAAAAAAACAAATCAGTTATTCATTTGACAAAATTAACATGTTGCTTTGCAGTATTATATAAGTCAAGTCAAGTCACATTTATTTATATAGCACATTTAAAACAGTAACTTATCAAAGTGCTTACCATAAAAAACATCACAGCATCAAATATTAACATATTACAGCAACATGAATAAAAGCATAAAAACAATTAAATATAATGAGAAACAATGAAATACTAAATCAAATCACCCTGCGTTAAATGTCAGGGAGTAAAAGCAAAATGGACGAACACAATCATCAACAACGAAATACCAAATGAGATCACACTGTGTTAAATGTCAATGAGTACAGATGTGTTTTGAGGAGAGATTTAAAAATAGAGACTGAGGTGGCCTGTCGAATGTTGATGGGCAGATTATTCCAGAGTTTAGGCCAAAAGCAGCTGGTCTGATGATCTCAAGGCCTGAGAAGGAGCTTAAGGATGAAGGAGGTCGGAGAGGTATGAGGTTGTAAGGCCATTAACACACTTAAATGTCAGCAGAAGAATCTAAGGGTGCATTCACACCAGCCCTGTTTAGTCCGCTTTAATCGAACTCCAGCTCGTTTTCCTAGAAAGTCCGGTTCGTTTAGGGAGGTGTGAACGCGCCATCGAACTCTGTCACGGAACAAAAAGACGAACTCTGGCCCGGGTTAAAACCTAGGTCTCGGTCCGGTAGAAGCGAACTCCAGCGCGGTTCGAGTAGTGTGAATGTAAACAGACCGAGCCCCGCTCCGCAGGGTAAAAAACACGCATTTCTCTTATATGGAGCTGTCAGCTGCCTTGTGTGGAAAAACAATATTCTCCATGGTCTTCTGTCTCATCTTCTGCTCATGCTAAGTCCATTTTTGAAAAATGACAAAATATAACTCCTAAAACTGCTAAAACTTGATGCCACTTCGTTTTTTTTTTTATTTACAGAAGAAGAAGAAGACGTGTCTTCAGAGGTTTTTGTGTCGTTTCTTTCAGTAGTTCTTGGTGCAGCGCTCCCACAGGCAAGTGGGGGAATAGGTTGGTTCAACAGGTTGACTCGACTGCACAGTGCAGTGTGAATGCAAATGCACCAGCTCCAATGTAAACAAAAGGTCATGAATATTGGTCCCGAACCAAACCGAGTCTACCGGACTATCTGGTGTGAAAACGACCTTAAAATCAACTCTGACATGCACAGGAAGCCAGTGAAGGGAGGACAGAACTGGAGTAATGTGCTCAAACCTGCGAGTTCCTGTTAGTAGCCGAGCTGCAGCATTTTGGACGAGCTGGAGACGTGAGAGAGACCTGACTGACCCCAGCATAAAGCGAGTTACAGTAGTCCAGCTGGGTTGTAATAAATGCATGGACTAATTTTTCAAGGTCGGATATGGACAGGACGGACTTGAGCTTAGCCATCTGTCTTAGCTGAAAGAAGCTTTTTTGAAGAACAGAATTTATCTGCTTCCGGGAAGATGGTGCCACTGTGCATGGCCTGCCCTCCACCTCTGTCTGCAGTGATTGTATTTTTTCTGTTTTTGTCATTTTTGTCATTTTTCACCTACAACATCGACTCACTGCTGGTTTATGAACGTCATCAACTCCTAATTCTCCGACTATCTGCCACCAGTCTCGCTTTGTTTGATCATAATTATCATAACTCTGGACCCCCTCTTGGACCCCAACCTCTGCTTGAAGACGTTCCTTTTTACCTCCGTCGTGGTATCCTGCCTGCTCGAAGACATCGCTCCAGGCACCGTGGAAAACGGGCCGGCTGTCTTGTGAAGATCAAAGCCTGCTGGGCTGCTGCTGCGGCATCCTCTTAAACCGAGGACCACATCTTAAATCACCTGTCCTGGCGCTGCGCCGATCCACCTAAGTCCTTCCCGGTCCCACGGGTCGAGTCGCGCTTCCACAGCAGACCTGTTCGCTGCGGCTGGGCTTCCGGTCGTTGGAGTCGCGGGTCGAACTTTACAAATCTGAGACCACTGGTCTTAACTGTGTTAAACAGGCCACCCAAATATAATAAGGACTTCATGGCTGAACTCTGACTTTTTAACTTGGATTCTGCTCAGATATGATCGGGTTTTGATTCTGGGAGATTTCAATATACATGTCTGTTGCCCTGAAAAGCCGCTGACTCAGGACTTTCTAGATCTGATCCAGTCTCTGAACTTTGTACAGAATGTTGTAGGACCAACTCACCAGCATAGCCACACACTAGATTTAGTATTAACCTTTGGTTTATCCGTTACTGAGTTAGAAATTGGGGATGCAGTTTTCTCCGACCACAAATCCATTTCTTTCAACACTTCTTTTGTCAACGAGTCCAAACCCCCTCCCCCTCCAGCCAGGCCTTGTCGAATATTTAACCCTTCCACTGCTGCACTCTTTTCATCTGCTTTTACTAAGAACTATCTCTCAGTCTGTGAATCCTCTTCCATGAACACCCATGAGCTAGTCACTGTACATCAAGAGACCTGTGCTAAGGTGCTTGACCTGGTTGCACCATTAAAAATTATGCATCCAAAGCGCACTCCACACCTTTGGATGAATGAGATCACTCGCACAGCCAAACGTCAATGCAAGAAAACCGAACGTAGATGGAAGAAGGACAAACTTCACGTTTCTTTTATCATGCTAAAATCATGTTACAAAGAGTACTAGGCCACTGTTAAATCAGAAAAAAAAAATATTTCTCCCAAATCATCGCCTCAAACAGCCACATTCCCGCGTTCTTTTCAATACCATTAACACCATTTTAACCGTGCCTCAGTCTGCCAACAGGGAGGTCTCTGCAGTTACGTGTGACGACTTTGCCAGTTTTTTGTTAAAAAGGTTGAGTCGATCAGGTCACGGATTCCTCACACCACAGCTGACCCTTCTGTCTTTGTCCACTCCACATCAGTCTTTAACCAGATTGAACCCATTTCCATCTCATTTCTAAATGATGTCATAGGTCATATGAAACCCTAAGGTTCCCCTGCTGACCCTATCCCTGCATCGTTTTTTAAACAAGTCCTACCCTCCATTGGACCCTCTATTCTTGACATTATAAACAGCAGTATGGCTACAGGTGTAGTTCCTGATGATTTTAAACATGCAGTGGTAACTCCTTTAATAAAAAAACCCGGACTTGACCCTTAAATCTGCTCAAACTTCAAACCCATCTCCAAACTTCCCTTTCTTTCTAAGATCCTAGAGAAAATAGTTTTCACTCAATTAAACAAGTTCTTGAGTGGAAATTCTATTCTTGAGATCTTTCAGTCTGGCTTTAAGAAACTACACGGCACCGAAACAGCCTTAGTTAGGGTCTGCAATGACATTCTTCTGGCAAATGACTCTGGTCAGGCTGTAGTCCTGGTACTCCTTGACCTTACCGCTGCATTTGATAACGTGGACCACAGTATCCTTTTATCCCGGCTAGAACACTGGGTTTTGATTACTGGTGCAGCGTTAGAATGGTTCCATTCATACCTGAGCGACAGGAGTTTCTGTGTTAATTTTGCTAACACTCTACTTCAGTGCCTCTTTCCTGCGGGGTCCCACAAGACTCCATTCTTGGACACCTTCTGTTTTCTTTGTATCTCCTCCCCTTAGGGTCTATCCTGAAGAAACATGGTCTTTCCTTTCATTGTTATGCTGATGACTCTCAGCTTACATACCCCCGCTGAGACGCTCTAGACCAGTAAAAAAAAAAGTTAAATGTTGGATCCAAGACAGTGGCCCCATACTGAGAGATTATTTCGACTGAACAGACTGGCAGGTTTTCAGAGAAGCTGCTGAAAATGGAGGATCGCTTGATCTTGACCAATACACATCCTCAGTTCTGGGTTACAGTACATATAGTACATATAGTACATGTACTGAAACCGTCTCCACTATCAGAAATGTTAAAAGCTACCCAAACAGAAAACCTTGGCTGAATGCAGAGGTGCGCACCCTGCTGGCAGCCAGGAACACTGCCTTCAGGTCTGGAAACTCAGAGGAGCTGAGTAGGACAAGAAAAGAGCTGGTTGCTGGTATTAAGAGGGCCAAGGCCACATATGCACAGAGGATCGAGGGTCAATTCATCTCACAAGACCCTCGGAGCATGTGGAGGGGCATTAAGTGCATAACAGATTATAAAGGAAGGAGCAAACAATGCCCCAAAGACCCATCTCTGCCTGATGCCCTCAACAAGATCTATGCACGCTTTGAAGACCCGAACAGACCACCCAGCACCAGACTCACCTTACCACCAGATGAAGAGGATCTCAGCATGACCTCAGCAGAAGTAAGGAGTACTTTCAGGAGGATTAATCCACACAAAGCAACTGGCCCAGACAACATCCCCGGAAAAGTGTTGAAGGAATGTGCTGATCATCTCTGCGAGGTGCTGGCAGACATCTTTAACACCTCACTTATCCTAGAGCCAGTTCCCACCTGCCTGAAGACTGCCACCATCATCCCAGTCCCAAAAAGTTCTACAGTGACTGGTCTGAATGACTATCGGCCAGTAGCCCTCACCCCGATAGTTGCTAAATGCTTAGAAAAACTGGTCATGACTCACATTAAAACAACCATCAACATCAACGAGGACCCTCATCAGTATGCATACCGTGAGAACCGATCAACAGAGGATGCCATCTCCTCTGTGGTCCACACTGCGCTCAACCACCTGGAGCAGAAAAACTCTTACGTCCGTATGCTCTTTGTGGACTTCACATCCGCCTTCAACACCATGATCTCCCAAACCCCGATGGACAAACTATCCACACTAGGACTAAGCCCCTCCATTTGCAACTGGGTACTAGACTTCTTAACAAACAGACTACAGTTAGTGAGGATCCACAACCTCTCCTCCTCCACCATAACCCTCAGCACTGGCTCTCCTCAGGGATGTGTTGAGCCCCCTCCTGTTTACTCTGCTCACATATGATTGCGCAGCTACCCATCCAGGCTGTCACATTGTAAAGTTTGCAGATGATACAGCCGTGGTGGGATGCATCGCAAACAATGATGAGTCCAGCTACAGGCAAGAGGTGTAACACCTGGAGAGCTGGTGCAAAGAGAATAACCTTCACATCAATGTGAAGAAGACAAAGGAGATGATTGTGGATTTCAGAAGGAACAAACACACCTACAACCCCCTTGAACATAAGAGGATCTGACTGGGAACACTCCTCCCACAAAGGTAGTGTCAGTTAGACCTGCACAACCACTAGAGCTGCAAAGAGCTCACATGATTGACACTACAGTGTCTCTCCAGACTGACAAATCCAACATTAACAGTGATCTCTACGATGCCCTGACCCAAAGTCCATCTGTTCTCTGAGAGGCCAGAGGCCACTCACAAGTGTCAGGACAAAACAAACAGTTTAACGATCTCACAGACTCGTTAACTAACAACAGTACCATTAGTGGTAAAATACAGTCTTTTGACCCCTCCTGGCCACCTGCTTTTATCCCAAACCCACACACTCAAGAGGTACAAACGCTCACACATCCAAGTGCTGCAGCCTACCCATCTGACCTTTCACAACTAACTGCTAACACAATCTCAGTTGGACCTGCATTGTCTGATACAGACATCATTAAGCTTCAATCTCTGGATCCAGCCATCAAAAGGATGATTCATTACCTAACTGATCAGGACCATGTCACTCCCTCCTCAGAGGAACTTGACTCAATCCCTGACCTACGTACATTCCTTAAGGTAAAACCTTTCCTGAAAATGTTCAAGGGCATGTTAGTTTTTGCTCCTAAGCCAACAACTTCACCTTCGTTTGTGGTGCCTCGTGACCAAAAGGGGGTGATGCTGGCACATGCCCATGAAGCCCCATCTTCAGGACACAATGGCGCCAAAGCAACACTCAAAGACTTAAGACAGGTTTCTTACTGGTGAGGAATGTCCAAAGATGTCAACAGCTACATCAGAGACTGCATGATCTGTTGCCAGCTCCAACCTGCAAGAGCTCCACATGAATCTATTGGCATCTTTTCATCTAAAAGAATGAATTGTCGACAAACAACACTTCCTTTACAGACATACTACAAACCTGGTGAAAACACCAACCACCAGTACATAAAAGATCAGAATAAACAACTGAGAAATACCTTCACCTGTAATCAAAAACATCGTAACAAGATGACGAAAAGACTCAAAACATACCATGACCTAAAAGCCTCCTATGAAAAGATTCAAGTGGGGAAAGAAAAAGGTCCAGTACACTTTCACACCACCCACTGGACAGAAAGCTTCCAAAGCTGGAATGCTCACCCACAACATCCTTCCAGGGTGGACAAGAATACATCTAATAACAGACCAACTGTCTCCAGTTGTGTACTCAAACTAGATCAAGCCACACAAGGCTCAAACTAAAACAACTAATAAAGAAGAGTTTTCAAACTAAAAACCTAACTAAAACCAAAATTAGACTAATTAAACTACAACGTTCAAATAAATCTTACTGTTCTCAAAATAGAAAATCTCAAAACTTAAGTCAGAGATTCTTTATTGTCCTTCGCACCTCATGTGGTACATGTGGTGGAGCGAAATTATGTACACAGGGTCCCAGTTACATCCAACAATAAAATGTATAAGAAAAACAGTAATAACATCTAAGATATGAACTAAGAAAAACATCTACTAAATATACACTAAGCACTCATAACATAAAACATTGAACATCAGCACAAACATGAACATGAGTCTGTGAGCAGATGTGCACGCATGAACACATCAACATGAAACAGATCAGCAGCAACATGAAACAGATCAGCAGCAACATGAAACAGATCAGCAGCAACATGATGTGGTTTTTCACAGTGATTATTCTAATTAGAGATTCATGAGTCTAACAGCCTCAGGGTAGAAGCTGTTCCTCACATCATGTTGTTGAAGAATAAGATCATTGTCTTCATATGATTGCTTTAGAGATGTAAAAATCTCAGTTTTAGTTTTGATTTCACAAGAAAGTTGATCTTGTGTGTCATTCAACTTCTGTTGTAAATCATCACAATATCTTTGTATTCTGAGATATTCTTGGTTGAGAAGGTTAAGCCTTCCTTCAGCGTTAAACACTTGAGTTTGTAACTGTTGTTCGTTGTGTAGTGAACTTGACCTGATGTCAAATCTGACCAGATGGACAGAAAC
>NC_056508.1:1517571-1524235 GCF_014905685.2 Nematolebias whitei | reverse complement strand
TTCTCAATCACCGCCGTGTGATTGATGTCTGCTGTTCTGCTGAAAAGTGACAACAATCTCCGTATTGTTCCCACTTCCTGTGAAACTAGCCATGTTATTGTTTTCATATTTTGCCAAATTAATGTAAATGTTTGATGTTAAACTTTGATTCTGTAAATAAATGACCGCATTCATTTTGATGGGTCAAAGATAAATAACGTCTCTCGTTACATTTCTGTTAAATTCAATGCACGCATGCTACACAGTCAGAAAAATGAAGAACCCGTGAAATGTATGAATATATCCTGCATATGTCATACTACAGTTGGACAGTATGAAGTCATCCTGATGTTTCAGAAGAGTATTTTCTTTTTCAAACTGAAATAAAATGTAAATTGTTGTCTGATTCAAGGGAATCAGAAAAAGAGATAGTGTCATCTTCTTTAGAGCTGAAAGCCATTTTGTGACTATTTATTTACACATTTAAGCAAAACAAAATTAAAGTTAGATTTTAACTTTAAAATGTGTTTACTTCTAAGGGGTCAACTTGTTTTTGTGTTGTTTAGTTAACCTTTTATTGATGAAAAGTTGTTTAAATAAAGCATTTAATTGTTAAAAGGAGCCTGGTTGCTTCAACCTTTAAAATTAAAGCTAAATTAATAAACAATCTTTTAATATCAACAAATATTTACATTAGTTTAATCGGCTCTTAAAATTTCTAAACATTTCCAATGTATGATAAAATAATTTAGAATGATTAGTTTAAACTGAGTATTTCAGTTAAAGTGAATTAAGTTTCTTTAAACAATTTTTTTTTTTCTTCTTTGTTTTATAAGTTCACTTACAGTGGGGAGAACAAGTATTTGATACACTGTTGATTTTTCAGGTTTTCCCACTTGCAAAGCTTGTACATGACTGTAATTTTTATCATAGGTACTCTTCAATTGTGAGTGATGGAATCTAAAACAAAAATCCAGAAAAATACAATGTATGATTTTTAAATAATTAATTTCCATTTTATTGTGTGAAATAAGTATTTGATCATCTATCAACCAGTAAGAATTTTGGCTCTCACAGACATGTTAGTTCTTCTTTAAGAAGCCCTCCTGTTTTCCACCCATTACCTGTATTAACTGCACCTGTTTGGACTCGTGACCTGTATAAAAGACACCTGTCCACACACTCAATCAATCAGACTCCAGCATCTCCACAATGCCCAAGACCAGAGAGCTGTGTAAGGACATCAGGGATAAAATTGTAGACCTGCAAAAGGCTGGGATGGGCTACAGGACAATAGGCAAGCAGCTTGGTGAGAAGGCAACATCAGTTGGTGCAATTATTAGAAAATGGAAGAAATACAAAATAACGGAAAATCTCCCTCGGTCTGGGGCGCCATGCAAGATCTCACCTCGTGGAGCATCATTGATCTTGAGGAAGGTGAGGAATGAGCCCAGAACTACACGGCAGGACCTGGTCAATGACCTGAATAGAGCTGGGACCACAGACTCAAAGAAAACAATCAGTAACACTCTACGCCGTCAAGGATTAAAATCCTGCAGTGCACGCAAGGTGCCCTTCCTCAAGCCAACGCATGTCAAAACCCGTCTGAAGTTTGCAAATGACCATCTGAATGATCCAGAGGAGGAATGGGAGAAGGTCATGTGGTCTGATGAGACAAAAATAGAACTTTTTGGTTTAAACTCCACTCGTCATGTTTGGAGGAAGAAGAATGATGAGTACAACCCCAAGAACACCATCCCAACCGTGAAGCATGGCGGTGGAAACATCATTCTTTGGGGATGCTTTTCTGCAAAGGGGACAGGACGACTGCCCCATATTGTGGGAAGGATGGATGGGGCCATGTATCGTGAGATTTTGGCCAACAACCTCCTTCCCTCAGTAAGAGCACTGAAGATGGGTCGTGGCTGGGTCTTCCAGCATGATAACGACCCAAAACACACAGCCAGGGCAACTAAAGAGTGGCTCCGTAGGAAACATCTTAAGGTCCTGGAGTGGCCTAGCCAGTCTCCAGACCTGAATCCCATAGAAAATCTTTGGAGGGAGCTTAAAGTTCATGTGGCCCAGCGACAGCCCCGAAACCTGAAGGCTCTGGAGGAGATCTGTATGGAGGAGTGGGCCAAAATCCCTGCTGCAGTGTGTGCAAACCTGGTCAAGAACTACAGGAAACGTCTGATCTCTGTAATTGCAAACAAAGGTTTCTGTACCAAATATTAAGTTTCATTTTTCTGGTGTATCAAATACTTATTTCACACAATAAAATGGAAATTAATTATTTAAAAATCATACATTGTATTTTTCTGGATTTTTGTTTTAGATTCCATCACTCACAATTGAAGAGTACCTATGATAAAAATTACAGTCATGTACAAGCTTTGCAAGTGGGAAAACCTGAAAAATCAACAGTCTATCAAATACTTGTTCTCCCCACTGTATGCCCCTTTTCCACTGTCACGGCGCGGGTCGGATATTTCCGGCTTGAAGCGCGTTTGTGGTCTTTTCCACTGTTCCTGGAACCGGCTTGCCTCCCTAAATTCTGGCCCGGCTTCTCAAGGGGTCCAAGCGAGCCGTGACGTCAGAAACACTGTCGGTCACTGATTGGTCGGGGGGAGGAGTCTGTGGAGTCTTTCCAAACAACCCGATCCGCCATTTTTTCTCTACTGCTTGCTATTAGCGATAACTGGAGGAGCGTATCTTTTAGTATTTTGAAGCTATACAACAACAATAATGTCAAAGCTGTGGTCAAATGCAGAAGTGCAGGTGTTGTTGTGCTTGGTGGCAGAAGAAAAAAGTCAAAGCGAGCTAGATGGAGGATTGGAGGGTGGTTTGGACACAGTTACTGCTCTACTTGAATCATTTATAGAAGATGGTGTTTTCTAACTTTAAACATATTTTAAGTCACTCATCCCATCGGTTCTGAACATATTTTAACTAACAAAAGAGGCTGACGCCATAATAGGAATGCGCGATATAAACGGTACACGGTAGAAACGTTAGAAATTTAGCCTACGATAGAGATTTGTCTTCTACTGGCTAATCGCAGTAATGCTGTGTCTGAAGTAAAATCAGAGTTGTCAGTTTAATCGTTACTTTTTTTTTTTGTTGAAAACTGTGCATAAGTGGTGTTCAAGTGTAAAATCTGAGCTGTCAGATTTAATCGTTACTTTTTTTGAGCTGAGAACTGTGCACAAGTGGCATTAAAGTCTTTTTTTCGAGAGCTAATTAGCAAAGCTACACACTAACTACAGCCAGCTTGCCGTAGTATTGCCGTATTCTGACGCATGCGCAAAACGCTGTGTTCCGTCAAAAGTTTTGTTGTTTTTTTTTCATTGAAAGTTAAAGTAAGCGTTGGTCAACTTTAGAGAAACCTGCACTCTGATCTGTGAAAAGAACACTGTGTTGTGTGATTTTACTGCGAGACCCTCTGGTCAAAGCCACAGTCATTTTGTGTCAGCTCCATTAAAGCAGAAGGAGTCGCCAACTAGAGGGTTTGAGGGTGAAGTGTTTCAGTGTAAAATGCTGCTCTGTTAAAGAGGTTGACATTTTTTCGGGAGTACTGCCGGTCACGTGATTCCGGCCGGATTCCGGCGGGACCGGAGTCAACCTCATTATAACTCATGTGACCGGGACATGACTGGACTGAAAGCTAACGGGAGCAGACAGGAGCGGGAACCAATCAATAACCAAAAATGAAAATGAAACAAACAAAACAAACAAAAAAAAAAAAAAAAAAACGGGCGCAGCTATTTTGTAGTTTTCTTTTAGTAAGCCTTTACTTTAACACAAGTCAAAAGGACTACATTTCCCATGAGTCCAGTGTTCGAGCCGTAGCTTTTCACCGAGAGGGGGAGGAGCAGTGAGCGAAGCGGTACCGAGTAACTGAAAATAGTTTGCAACGCAATGTAAGAAGTGTCTGTCTATTAAAGTCACAGAACAGGCAGGAACGTGTCAAATAACCTGAACTTCATGAGAGTTGTGTTGGTGCTGTGCTGCTTTAAACTTTAGTCTCAGCTGTGAGGAGCTGCTTTGTTTACCGTCAGTAAATAAACCCAAACAGCACATTTTTCTCCTCCTTGTCCCTTTTAATTTAAAAATGATGCTCTGCTTTGTTATGTGGGTTTTTAGGTTAAAATCTTCAGTATCTGTTGCTGTTTGTAATGTAAAAAACAAACAAAAAAAACTCTTCCTGGTTAAAGTGCACGTATTCTCTGGTAAAAATATCCCAGTTTTTATATGAAAGGCTGGTTACATATATATTATAATAACTTATTGTAGGGGGGACATGTTGGTGCGAGGTCTGTGGGTCCTCCCCCATAACTTTTTAAATAAAGCAGCAGCTATTTCCTGCATGCTGGTGTATTTTAACAGGTTTAAAACATCTGTTTACCTACATAAGTAAATACTTTATTCAAAGGCTGTTTTATAAAGCATGGCACAAGAAGTAGCACTAAGCTTTTTGTTTGTCTTTAATTTAATTTAATTTTTCTACCTAACACAGGAAGCTGTTAGCTCTGGAAGCAAGCTGTTAAACAGCTTTGGACACAAAGACCCTTGTCCCACACTTCAACAGAGCAGGTGAGATACAGAACATCTTGTAATCTCTGCCTGGTGAGGCTCATTAAATAATTATAAAATATAATAAGTGAAATAAAGAAAAATTGAGCTTCTGTAATTTATAATTGTAAATGTCACATTTTCTTGACTTAGTTTCAATTGTAAATCTCTTGTTTTTGATAAAATATTTATTTCCAAAAGAAAGACCAACAGATTGTAACTTGTAGTCACTGTGACACTATTTTGACTCGTGCACGTCTTCTGTCACTTTCAGGTTCCACAAGGCTCTGGACTGGTCCAGCTGTGGAGAGATGAGGTGGAACACCAGACCTGCAATGGTCCAGTCTGTAAATGATGCTCTGAAGTCTGGGAAGATGCACGACATCATGCTTCACCCAAACGAGCTCGTTACCTCGACCACACACACTGAACTTCTGGAGGACGTCGTCCAGTGTAGAATAATTTAAACATTTTTATTTGTTGACTTCTCTGCTTGGTACATTATTTTTATTTTTTGTTGTTGTTTGTTTAAACAATTTAAAACATGACAGTGATGTCACTGTTTAAAGGAAACAATTAATCAATAAATTAGTAAAATGCAACTTGTTGTGTTTGGGTTCTTTCATGTAAGGTAGACATGGTGTGACCCATGGACTGGTTTAGATTTGTTGTTTTTACTGGAACTGACCTTCAAAAGAGCCAGAAACAGACTCAGCAGCTGATCCTCCGTAGAAACATTATATGGACTACAGGCCATGGATTATTTGTTTTATGATATTTAGTGAAGGTTTTTGTTTGGATTAAGACAATAAATGTCTCTATTTCACAGCAGATGAACTGTTCCTGTTGACATATCTTTTTAAATAAACCTGCAGAACAAAAAGTAATTTAAACAGGAATGGGTAGAAGATCAAATCAAATTCAATGTATTTCCTAAAAATTAAATGAAAAACAGGAGCAGGACAGGAGTGGGAGTCATGTTACCAGGAGCAGGACAGGACAGGATTAATTTTTTTACTCTGGACCAGGATTGGGACAGGACAGCATTTTTTCTGTGAGACCAAGACAGGACAGGAGTGAAAATCCACTCCTGTGTCATCCTCTACTCTGTTGCTGTTCATTTCTTAAGTAAGACTGGAAACTGTTAACATATTCTTTTGTTTAAAACATATGGCTAAAACTACAAACCGGATTCCAAAAAAGTTGGGACACTAAACAAATTGTGAATAAAAAGTGAATGCGATGATGTGGAGGTGCCAACATCTAATATTTTATTCAGAATAGAACACAAATCACAGATCAAAAGTTTAAACTGAGAGAATGTTTCATTTTAAGGGAAAAATCTGTTGTTTCCAAATTTCATGGTGTCAACAAATCCCAAAAAAGTTGGGACAAGTCCATTTTTCCCACTGTGTGGCATCCCCCCTTCTTCTTCCAACACTCAACAGACGTCTGGGGACAGAGGAGACCAGTTTCTCCAGTTTAGAAATAGGAATGCTCTCCCATTCATGTCTAATACAGGCCTCTAACTGTTCAATCGTCTTGGGCCTTCTTTGTCGCACCTTCCTCTTTATGATGCGCCAAATGTTCTCTATAGGTGAAAGATCTGGACTGCAGGCTGGCCATTTCAGTACCCGGATCCTTCTCCTACGTAGCCATGATGTTGTGATTGCTGCAGAATGTGGTCTGGCATTATCGTGTTGAAAAATGCAGGGTCTTCCCTGAAAGAGATGACGTCTAGATGGGAGCATATGTTGTTCTAGAACCTGAACATAGTTCTCTGCATTAATGGTGCCTTTCCAGACATGCAAGCTGCCCATGCCACAAGCGCTCATGCAACCCCATACCATCAGTGATGCAGGCTTCTGAACGGAGCGTTGATAACAACTTGGGCTATCCTTGTCCTCTCTGGTCTGGATGACATGGCGTCCCAGTGTTCCATAAAGAACTTCAAATCGTGACTCATCTGACCACAGAACAGTCTTCCATTTTGCCACACTCCATTTTAAATGACCCCTGGCCCAGTGCAAACGTCTGAGCTTGTGGAGCTTGCTTAGAAATGGCTTCCTCTTTGCACTGTAGAGTTTCAGCTGGCAACGGCGGATGGCATGGT
>NC_056508.1:1516319-1517471 GCF_014905685.2 Nematolebias whitei | reverse complement strand
CTTTTCAGCAGAACAGCAGACATCAATCACACGGCGGTGATTGAGAAACTTTGCTTCAGACATTTCTAAAATATCTGTAATGATTTTAGGAGAAAGGAGAGTTTAAGATGGAAAATGGAGATTTATCTTACAGAGAGATGTGTGAGGGAATTTATCTGTTTGACCGGAACGGGCACGCTCCTTCAGATCTCAGCTTGGCCACGGTACGCTTGGTCGAAATAGAACTTTTACCTGGTTGATGATAGATCAGGTCGGCGTGAAGTCCTTCTTTTGACTCTTTCAGCGTCTCCATTGAGAACAGCTAAAATACTTTTAGGAGTCGTGTGAGGTTATCCAAACAGAAGTTATAATTCCCAAAATCGTCTCTGGATTCCAATAGAAGCATCCTGGACGCCTGCGTTAGCATCCAAGAACTCTGAACTCTTTAACTCTCTTCAGAGAGTTAAAGTCTGGAACTCTTCTCCAGGAAAAACTTTCAAGCTCTGAAAAACTCGTCTCGACTCATCTCGACACAGTCTTCAGACCTTTTTCGACACCTCTCTTTGAGAACTGGGAAGTTGCCACATTTAAATGGGTTCGACTTCCGGGTCATTTGAGAGCTTTTTGATTGGTCGATGGACCAGAACAGAGGTGTGGTTTGTGATGTAAGGTGTTATGGAAATTCAAGGATAGAGATTAAGATTGTTTAAAACAGACAGAAAGATTATTGGAGAAAACCAGACTTCGTGGAGTCAAACTCTCCTGTATCTTCTGTAAAAGTTAAACATGACATTTCTTTTCAGTAAACTTTTTTAGTTGACCGAAATCTGAACTTTAACACACACTTACAAACTTGCTCATTGAAGACAGAAAAATCAAGAAATGCATATTACCCTGATTTCTTCTTTGAATGAGGAATAAAAATCATTACTTACTGTTTATGTAAATAAAAATGAGTAGTTCTCTTCAACCTGTAAACATTGAGTGAACTAACACAATTTGATTATCAAACATTTGTAAAATAGTAATGATCATAGAGAATTGTCTTTTCTACTTGATTAATTCAAGAAAGAAAGTCTCCGGATGGGTCAAACTGTATTTCTGGATGCAGATCAATGAAATAACAGTTTCTGTCCATCTGGTCAGATTTGACATCAGGTCAAGTTCACTACA
>NC_056508.1:1509962-1516219 GCF_014905685.2 Nematolebias whitei | reverse complement strand
AGTTTATTTTCTTGCACATTTCTTTGACAGTTAAACATTTTGAGCCCTGATTGAAAATGTTTGTGCAGATTAAATTTACAGCTCTCACTTTGTGTTGTTGTGATGATGATGATGGTGCTGCTGCTGACTTGAGATGATGTCATTAATAAACAGTATAAATGTCAGTAAAAGTACTTTATTAAAGCTTGTTTTACATTTTACATATTTTATAATTGTTTGGAAATTTATTTTTGCACAGTTAACACTTATTTTGTCATCTGTTATGATTTTAACTAGAAACAGTTTCATTTAAATGAACATTTTAATCAATGAATTACAATTTTACAATAGTTGTCAGGCTACAATCAACAAAGTTCTTGGTTGCCATAAAAAAATTACAAATAGAACAATTATATTCAGTCTCTCTTGTAAATGAGTCCTCGTGGCTCAATGGGACGAACCTGTTTAAATAAAGGTTGAATTAATATCTTCTACAGAAATCAAGAATTCATCCAGATGTTCTAAGGTAAACTGGAGCAGATCTGATGCTGCATGGAGGACAAGGTGGAGCATTATCCTGCAGAGAACATCAGAAACAGCTTTATAACAGGAGTTACTCTGATCTTTTTTTAACGTGTGTAACGTTATAAAACACTGACATGGCTATATTGATCACTGTATTGCATATACATTTTTTTTTCTAACAAATATGTGTTTGCAGTCTCGTTTCCTTCTAAAATTTAATGATAAATGTATCAGCTGCTTCTAAAAATGCTTTGATAAAATGCATAGTCTGAAATAATCAGTAATCAGTTAAGTAATCATTTCGTTACTGCTCAATAATTACTGAAAGACGTCAGGTAGAGTAAGAAAAGTCGATTTATGTGTTATGTTGCACCAGCAGCTGCTCAAACTGACTGACAGGATGAACTGTTTGGAACTAGTGGGAGCTGCATGAACCACGTGACCGCGTATCGGCGAGTTCAAAGAGTGTCGCAGCTCTCTCTTTACAGGGCTCTGGTTTTAACCATTTTCCTAAATGTTAGTATCGACTTCGCTTTTTTTACATTGTCCTCCAAACCATTCCAAAGATCAATTCCTCTTATTGTAGTAGATCTACCCTTTAAACTTGTTCTGTACTTAGGTTTAACAAACATTTCTATTCCCTTTAAATTATAACTACTGGTCCTTTTCACAAAATAGTTCTGAATGTGTGATGGTAGTGAGCAATTCTGAGCTCTAAACATAACTAAAAGAATATTATAATCAACCAAATCATAAAACTTAAGTAATTTCAATTGACAAAATAGAGTACCGGAAGGATGACAATAATTTTTCCTCATTATAATTCTTACAGCTTTTTTTTGCAAAATAAAAATAGGCTTAGTTGTTGTCTTACATGCTGTACCCCAAACATTTACACAATAAATTAAATGCAGAACTATGATTGTATTATAGAGCAAGTACAAAGCCTTATTATTTAACAAGTCCCTTACACGATACAATACTGCAATTGACTTAGATATTTTAATTTGAACAAAATTTACATGCTGTTTCCATGACAGTTTGTCATCGATAATTACACCCAGAAATTTGATCTCATTCACTCTACATATCTTTATACCATCAATTTCAAAAGAAAAATCCAAAGTTGTCTTTTTTTTTTACTAAATATCATAAAATTGGTTTTATCAATATTCAATGACAACTTATTTAATTTAAACCAAATTTGTATTTTTTCAAACTCTGTCTTTATCAATACAAACATTCGTTCCAAGTCTTCACCCAAACAAAAAAACGTGGTATCATCAGCAAATAAAATACATTTGAGGATATCAGACACCTCAACTAAATCATTAACATATAAAATAAATAACTTGGGTCCAATTACAGAACCTTGTGGTACTCCACATGAAGTTCTGCCTAAATTAGAACGTACATCATCCATCTGTACAAACTGTTTTCTATCACTCAGATAACTACTTATCCATTGCAATGCAGGACCTCTGATACCATATTGATTCAATTTTGCAATTAAAAAGGTGTGATCAATAGTATCAAATGCCTTCTTTAGATCCACAAATATACTTCTACAATGTTTTTTTATTATCGACTGCTGTTGTAATTTGTTCTATCAATTCCATCAGAGCCAAGGATGTAGAACTAGTTGATCTAAAACCATATTGACTATTACTCAAAATATTTTGTTTGTCAAGAAATTTATCTAATCTAGTCACAAACAATCTTTCGAGAATTTTTGAAAATTGTGGCAGAAGAGATATAGGTCTATAATTACTAAATACAGATTTGTCACCATTTTTAAAAAGAGGAACTACTTTAGCTATTTTCATTCTGTCAGGGAAAATACCTTTTGAAAATGACAAATTACAAATATATGTAAATGGCACAATGACATGACTTATTATTTCCTTTACAACCACCATATCCATATCTTCACAGTCCTTTGATCTTTTATCAGCAATATTATTAACTATCTTCATAATTTCCTCCGTGTTTGTTCCACCCAGAAACATACTGCTTACACAACCCATTTTTACATTACTAACAATATTATCTACTTTAGGAATCATTGCTGCAAGACTAGACCCAACATTTATGAAATAATTATTAAATCCATTAACGATTTCCCTATCATCATGGATTTCCACATTATTTTCCACAAAATGTTGAGAGAGTCTTGTTACAACCTTATGCTTTTTTAAAACGTTATTTATTACTTTCCATGTTGTACACATATCACCACTACATTTATGTAATAATTCGCTATAGTATTCCTTCTTGTGTTTCCTTATAATCCCAACTAATTTGTTTTTGTACTTTTTATATTTAGCCTCAGCCTCTTGAGTTCGTGATCTCAAGAAACATGAATACAGATATATATATTTTTTTTATACATGCATTCCTCAAACCTTTGGTCATCCAAGGATGATCCATTACATTTTTCCTTTTGTAATTTTCTTGTACACAATTTTTTTTGTATAATACTTCCAAAATCTTCATAAAGTTATCATAAGATTTATTTACATCATCTACATACACATCATCCCATTTTTGTTTTTCCAGATCAACTTTAAATTTATCTAATGCTTTTTTTGATGTGTTTATTATTTTACTCTTTCTTATAGTAGATTTAATTTCTTCAACAACATTCTTATAAATAATGAAGACAGGTAAGTGATCACTAAGATCAGTCTTCAAAATACCACTCAGCACATCACCACTATTTATGTTTGTAAAAATATTATCAATTATTGTAGCACTTGCAGTTGTGATTCTTGTTGGATTTGATATTAAATTATGTAAATTTGAACTATACATTGAATTTATGAATGTTCTGATGTTATTTGAATCAGTATTATTTCCCATATCAATATTGAAATCTCCACACAAAATTTTTTTTAATTTCTACTCTTTTCTAGTAACTCTAAAACTTTATCAGTAAATAAGTCAATATTTGAAGATGGAGATCTATAAACACAGCTTACAATGATGTTTTTTCCATTATTTTTTATGATTTCAATTGTTATCATTTCTAACATGTTTTCAATAATTATAGACATTTCACTAACTAATTTACATTTAATATTGTTTTTTATAAATATAGCCACACCTCCACCTCTTTTGTTTTTTCTATTCATGTGATATAATTCATAACCTTCAATGTAAGCATTATTTATATTTCGTTCATTTAACCATGTCTCAGATAGAGCTATTATTTTGAAACTTCGATTTAATCCATCTAAATAATCTGAAATGTTAGATATGTTTGCGTTTAAACTTCTGCAATTTAAATGTACAATTGAAAAACTTTCATTATTTAAGTTTATGTTATTAAATTGGTCATCATTATAATATTTACTTTCCTTACTAATTGGAAAATAATTACTATCTATAACCTCTTCAACATCAAGTACCGATTCATCGTACGTCATTTAATTCGGTGTATTTGTCTAATTTTGCATTTCTTATGTACTATTATATTCAATATATTGTATAATGTTGATAATTATCTTCTAGATTCATTTAAATTTATCCAAGTCCTTCATTTCTTTTATTATTTTCGCTTGTGATCCATCTTGTGCTTTTATCCAAATTTTTCCATTTCTTGTCCATGTTGAAAACACTTTTTTTTTGTTTTCTTAATAACCTTGCCTCACGTGCAAGATTTCCATTTTTTTTTTTTGTTAAATGTTCATTTATGTAAACATTTGTTCCCTTTAGTTTTTTTGCTTGCATTATTATATTGTTCCTAAATTTCCTGCTAATGAATCTCAAAACAATAAGCGGTTTTGATTTGTCCATTTTACTAGGCAGGGTGTGACACAAAGAGATGTGTTCATGACTGATGTCAATCTTCTTAGCCTGCAAGAATGAGACCACCTGCTCTTCTAATGTCCGTTGGTCTTGTGGAGTTGAATCTTCATTAGTTTCTTCACCACAAGTTACTTTTGCAAATGAACGTTTTATCTCCAATCCAGTAATAACAAGATTGTCTTGTCTTGATAACTGCTCCAAGTCATCAAGTTTTTCTTCTAGTTCCATTATTTTTTTATCCTTGAGATTAATTTGTAGTTTTAGTTGTTTAACTTCTTCAAACAACCCAATCAGAAGTTTCTGTTGTGATGTTACTTGTGCAAGTTCTGCACTCATGAAGTTCAATGATTTTTTTATCTCCTCCAGATCATCCGAGCCTGTTTCTAAAAGATCCTGTCTTTTCAGTTTAGATTTAGCCATTACTCACAACCTTTTTTCCTTTCCGCTGGCAGCGGTCCAACAAGTCGTCAGCCAAGAGCCGCGAGAGCCCTCCAGATGCTCAACACCACGGCCGCAGATCAGACCCCACAGGAACGTATATCCAAACGGCAATATCCTCTCAAACCGCCGCGCCCCATCCAGCAGGCAAAGCCCCACTGCTCGACAACAGAAACCCTCACCAGTGTCGAGGCCCACCTGCCTCTCGAACCCAGTCCGCCACCAGGCCGTACCAGCAGCCAACGCCCACCAGATCCAAAGCCCAGACCGTCGTTAGCAAAAAACAGCTAAATTGTAATCTTTCCGGGGAAAAGCCCACGGAAGCCACCGGTTGCGCTGTCGTCGTCTATCGCAGTCCAAGGCGTGTTCGCCGTGGTGGGGTTGTGCCACAGCCTCCCGGCAGTTCTCCTTTCTGCGGGTTCTGTCACACTCCGGCTCGCAGGAACTTGTTGTCGGCGGCGGCGGCGGCAGACGGCAGCTCCATGTCCAGGTGGGACTTCTTTATGAAACCGTCTCACCTGTCCTCCCCTCCTGCTCTAAAAAGTTAAGTCTGGTCCTCTGGACATTCACAAAACAAACAATACAGTTTATAATAAATAAACAATAAATGTTTTTTGTTTGTTTGTTTTGTTTTTGAATGTCCAGAGGGCCAGACTTAACTTTTTTTAGATTAATAAGTAATAAATTTATGTTTTTAAATTTAATGAAAGACAAACCTTTAAAATTTAAGGACAAAATTTAATCTAATTGTTTTCAAGTCTTATTGTAAAAGCAGTTTCTAAGATTACAGCACAGTGTGATGTTTTGTAATTTTAACATGAACCTTGTGCATATCTGTAAATAATAAAAGTGAAGATATTTTTAATACATCTTTATTGTAAACATCTATATTAAAATGTAAAACATGGATTTAAAGCAGGAAGGCAGTAAGGTAGGATTATGAATCAGGTTTAAAAGTTACAGCTCATGAGGTACTCCATCAGAGCATGACATCTCTTCCACAACATCTTGAGACAAAACCTTCAGGGTGTTCTTCTTCTAATATTTATTTATTTTTTATTTATTTTATTTATTCATTTTATAAATACATAACAATCAACATAATCAACATATATGTAACAACAACAAAATATTAAATATAAAATGACAACTTGGGACCCTGTGTACATAATTTCGCTCCACCACAATTACCACATGATGTGCGAATGACAATAAAGAAACTCTGACTCTGAAAGGTAGCAGATGAAGAAAAAAATCTTATTAAATCTGCTCCTTATTTATCTAATAAGCAATTCAAACAAACGTTTCCTGTAAACAGCGAATACAAGTAAGTAAATCAAAATATTTTACAATTCTCATACAATACTCATCAAAATACAATCATTGATATTCATTTAACAATTTGATTTTAATCAGTTTCTTAAATACATAAATTGATATAGCATCCTTAACCTCTTTTACTAAGTCATTCCATAAACCAACTCCCTGAATTACGGTAGATCTTC
>NC_056508.1:1508619-1509862 GCF_014905685.2 Nematolebias whitei | reverse complement strand
TACTAAGTCATTCCATAAACCAACTCCCTGAATTACGGTAGATCTTCCCTTCAAACTTGTTCTAAACTGTGGTTTAACAAATACGTCTTTCCCTTTTAGATCGTAACAGCTAGATCTTTTCACAAAGTACTTTTGGATATTAAAAGGTAGTATATTTTTATGAGCTCTATACATAAGTGATAAAATATTATAGTCTACCAAATCATGGAACTTCAGCAATTTCATTTGATAAAATAATATACTTGTTGGATGATAATAATGCTTTCTTGTTATGATTCTTACGACTCTTTTCTGCAAAATAAAAATAGGCATTGTAATTGATTTACACGCCTTTCCCCAAACTTCAACACAATAAATTAAATGTGGCACAATAATTGTATTATACAGTAAATACAGCGCTCTGTCATTCAATAGATACCTGACTCTATAAAATATCATAATAGATTTGGATATTTTCATTTTAACAGAGTTTATATGTTGCCTCCATGACAAATTTTCATCAATGATGACACCCAAGAACTCAACTTCATTAACTCTACTAATCTCAGAATCCTCAATTAAAAATGGAACATCAATAGTTTTATTTCTGTTACTAAATATCATATAATTTGTTTTTTCCAAGTTTAATGATAATTTGTTGAGTTTAAACCAATTCTGAATTTTAACAAACTCATTCATCATTGATTCCAATAACTGTTCAATATTATTACCAGAACAAAAAAATGTTGTATCATCAGCAAAAAGAACAGATTTGAGGATTCCAGACACCTTAACCAGATCATTTATATATAAAATAAATAACTTTGGACCAAGTACAGATCCTTGAGGAACTCCACATGTGATGGTGCAGAGATCTGATCTCACATCATTCATCTGTACAAACTGTTTCCTGTTTTCCAAGTAACTACACACCCACTGTAACGCTAATCCTCTAATACCATATTTATGTAATTTATTAACTAGAATATTATGATCAACAGTATCGAAAGCCTTCTTTAAATCAACAAAAACACTTACACAATATTGTTTTTGGTCCACAGCAGTAGTTACTTGTTCAATAAAGTCCATAAGAGCCATAGATGTAGAATTTTTTGCTCTAAAACCATATTGATTATTAGTTAGAATATTCTGTTTTTCAATAAATTGGTCTAATCTATTGCTAAATACAAAGTTTGTTTTCTCAGTCATCCAGGTATATAACAACAAAAAAGGTTGAATCATGTCATCTGGACTTCGTTTTTTT
>NC_056508.1:1507081-1508519 GCF_014905685.2 Nematolebias whitei | reverse complement strand
ATAACAACAAAAAAGGTTGAATCATGTCATCTGGACTTCGTTTTTTTTGTTAAAAAGAAATGTTTCGCCCCTCATCCAAGAGGCTTCGTCAGGGGTATCTGAGGCAGGCTTGAAACACAAGAGTCAGGGTGGCTTCTGGGTAATACCAGATGGCTAGGCCTCAGACTGACGAAGCCTCTTGGATGAGGGGCGAAACGTTTCTTTTTAACAAAAAAACGAAGTCCAGATGACATGATTCAACCTTTTTTGCTATTGCTAAATAGTTTCTCCAGGATTTTTGAAAACTGAGGTAACAAGGATATCGGTCTGTAATTATTAAACACACATTTGTCACCATTTTTGAAAAGAGGAACTACCTTGGCTACTTTCATTTTATCTGGAAATACTCCCTTTGTAAAGGATAAATTACAAATATATATGAATGGTTTGATTACATGGCCCATTATATTCTTCACAAATGTCATATCCATATTCATCCAATCCTTTGACTTTTTATCAACAAGGTTGTTAACTACTTTCATTACTTCTTCTTCATCAGTTCCATTCAGGAACATACTATCAAGACAACCATCAATTAAATAGTTAACATTACTGTTCACTTTAGGTATCATAGTTGCAAGGTTAGTTCCAACATTCACAAAGTATTGGTTAAATCCATTTACAATTTCGTTTTCATCGTCGATTTTCTCATTATTTATTACAAAATTTTGTGAAATGCCTGTTTTTACTATATGTTTATCTAGAACACTATTTATGACCCGCCATGTGGCCCTCATATCCCCATTACAATTATTTAATAAATCACTATAATATTCTTTCTTATGTTTTCTTATAATCCCAGTTAATTTATTTTTGTACTTTTTGTATTTATCTTTATGTTTAGTGATGGCTAGTAAGTAGCTTAAGGGAGCACTACCGCCACCAGGTGGTAAGACCATTTGGATTCTAGTCCCCGCCTACAGAGCCGGTCCAGAAGTGTAAATGGAAACACAACAGACCAGAGCCGATCTGAACCGACCCGAACTGACCTGATCCGCACTGTGACAGTGGAAAAGGGGCATAAGTTTTCCAGCTTAGTTGAACTTATAAAAACTGAAATTATTGTCAAATTTAAAAATGAAAGTTGGTTAATTTGTTTAAAATGTGTTATCCAGAAATGCTTAAACTTAATTTTACTTGTTTAAGGTGTTTAATTAAGATAGTACGCTTTATTAAGGTTTAAACTCTAATAAATTGCAGTTAATTTCAGTGTATGCTGGTGAAGATTCTCAGTCATCCAGGACATGATGAATTCAAAAAGCGTTCAATACAAAAAAAAATGGACTTTATTTGTAACAGAAGACGTTTTGCTCCTCATCCGAGGAGCTTTCTCAATTCAAAGAGCAGAGAGTGAGAGATACAGGTTATAAGGCTGAGTGAGATAAGACACACACACACA